>NW_019240016.1:63056-64657 GCF_002742605.1 Olea europaea var. sylvestris
GACACCGTTTGCATAAGTTACGCTCATTTCTTCGAAGCTCGAAAATCCAAGCGTTAAAAATATGCGACCGGTCGTTCTTCAAAAAAAGGACGAAAACCCTAATACGTCATTGCGAAATCGTGAGCGAAACCCAAAACGGTCTCTACATTTCCGAAAACTACTTATGGTCCCAAAATGGACACCGTCTGCGAAAGTTATGCTCAATTCCTCGAACGCCGTCAATCAAAATATACAGGTGCACTTTCCTCAAAAAATGGCCAAAATCCCTCATACGTCACGACGAAGTGGTGAGTTCAATCCAAAAGGGTCGCTACATCTTTGAAAAGTACTTATGGCCCCAAAACGGACACCGTTTCCATAAGTTACGCTCATTTCTTCGATGCTCGAAAATCCAAGCGTTAAAAATATGCAAGCGGTTGTTCTTCAAAAAAAGGACGAAAACCCTAATACGTCATTACGAAATCGTGGGCTAAACCCACAATGGTCGCTACATTTCCGAAAACTACTTATGGTCCCAAAACGGACACCGTCTGCGAAAGTTATGCTCAATTCCTCGAACGCCGTCAATCCAAATATGCAGGTGCACTTTCTTCAAAAAATGGTAAAAATCCCTCATACGTCATGACGAAGTAGTGAGTTCAATCCAAAAGGTTCGCTACATTTCCGAAAAGTACTTATGGGCCCAAAACGGACACCGTTTGCATAAGTTATGCTCATTTCTTCGAAGCTCGAAAATCCAAGCGTTAAAAATATGCGAGCGGTCGTTCATCAAAAAAAGGACGAAAACCCTAATACGTCATTACGAAATCGTGAGCTAAACCCACAACTGTCGCTACATTTCCGAAAACTACTTATGTTCCCAAAATTGACATCGTCTGCTAAAGTTATCACCAATTCCTCGAACGCCGTCAATCCAAATATGCAGGTGCACTTTCTTCAAAAAATGGTAAAAATCCCTCATACGTCATGACGAAGTAGTGAGTTCAATCCAAAAGGTTCGCTACATTTCCGAAAAGTACTTATGGGCCCAAAACGGACACCGTTTACATAAGTTACGCTCATTTCTTCGAAGCTCGAAAATCCAAGCGATAAAAATACGCGAGCGGTCGTTCATCAAAAAAGGGACGAAAACCCTAATACGTCATTACGAAATCGTGAGCTAAACCCCAAACGGTCTCTACGTTTCCGAAAACTACTTATGGTCCCAAAACGGACACCGTCTGCGAAAGTTATGCTCAATTCCTGGAACGCCGTCAATCCAAATATGCAGGTGCACTTTCTTCAAAAAATGGTCGAAATCCCTCATACGTCATGACGTAGTAGTGAGTTCAATCCAAAAGGGTCGCTACATTTCCAAAAAGTACTTATGGGCCCAAAACGGACACCGTTTACATAAGTTACGCTCATTTCTTCGAAGCTCAAAAATCCAAGCGTTAAAAATGTGCGAGCGGTCAGTCTTCAAAAAAAGGACGAAAACCCTAATACGTCATTACGAAATCGTGAGCTAAACCCACAACGGTCGCTACATTTCCGAAAACTACTTATGGTCCCAAAACGGACACCGTCTGCGAAAGTTATGCTCAATTCCTCGAACGCCGTCA
>NW_019240016.1:64791-75101 GCF_002742605.1 Olea europaea var. sylvestris
AGTACTTATGGGCCCAAAACGGACACCGTTTGCATAAGTTACGCTCATTTCTTCGAAGCTCGAAAATCCAAGCGTTAAAAACATGCGAGCGGTCGTTCTTCAAAAAAAGGACGAAAACCCTAATTCGTCATTATGAAATCGTTACCTAAAAGCACAACGGTCTCTACATTCCCGAAAACTACTTATGGTCCCAAAACGGACATCGTCTGTGAAAGTTATGCTCAATTCCTCGAATGCCGTCAATCCAAATATGTAGGTGCACTTTCTTCAGAAAATGGTCAAAATCCCTCATACGTCACGACGAAGTCGTGAGTTCAATCCAAAAGGGTCGCTACATTTTTGAAAAGTACTTATGGGCCCGAAACGGACACTGTTTGCATAAGTTACGCTCATTTCTTCGAAGCTCGAAAATCCAAGCGTCAAAATATGCCTGCGGTCGTTCTTCATAAAAAGGACGAAAACCCTAATACGTCATCAAGAAATCGTGAGCTAAACCCACAACGGTCGCTACAATTCCGAAAACTACTTATGGTCCCAAAACGGACACCGTCTGCGAAAGTTATGCTAAAATCCTCGAACGCTGTCAATCCAAATATGCAGCTGCACGTTCTTCAAAAAATGGTCAAAATCCCTCAAATCGTCACGACGAAGTTGTGAGTTCAATCCAAAAGGGTCGTTACATTTCCGAAAAGTACTTATGGGCCCAAAACGGACACCGTTTGCATAAGTTACGCTCATTTCTTCGAAGCTCGAAAATCCAAGCGTCAAAATATGCCTGCGGTCGTTCTTCATAAAAAGGACGAAAACCCTAATACGTCATAAAGAAATCATGAGCTAAACCCACAACGGTCGCTACAATTCCGAAAACTACTTATGGTCCCAAAACGGACACCGTCTGCGAAAGTTATGCTAAAATCCTCGAACGCTGTCAATCCAAATATGCAGCTGCACGTTCTTCAAAAAATGGTCAAAATCCCTCATACTTCACGACGAAGTAATGAGTTCAATCCAAAAGGGTCGCTACATTTCCGAAAAGTACTTATGGGCCCAAAACGGACACCGTTTGCATAAGTTACGCTCATTTCTTTGAAGCTCGAAAATCCAAGCGTTAAAAATATACGAGTGGTCGTTCTTCAAAAAAGGGACGAAAACCCTAATACATCATTACGAAATCGTGAGCTAAACCCACAACGGTCGCTACATTTCCGAAAACTACTTATGGTCCCAAAACGGACACCGTCAGCGAAAGTTATGCTCAAATCCTCGAACACTGTCCATCCAAATATGCAGCTGCACGTTCTTCAAAAAATGGTCAAAATCCCTCATACTTCACGAAGAAGCAATGAGTTCAATCTAAAAGGGTCGCTACGTTTCCGAAAAGTACTTATGGGCCAAAAACGGACACCGTTTGCATAAGTTACGCTCATTTCTTCGAAGCTCGAAAATCCAAGCATTAAAAACATGCGAGCGGTCGTTCTTCAAAAAAAGGACGAAAACCCTAATTCGTCATTATGAAATCGTGACCTAAAAGCACAACGGTCTCTACATTCCCAAAAACTACTAATGGTCCCAAAACGGACATCGTCTGTGAAAGTTATGCTCAATTCCTCGAATGCCGTCAATCCAAATATGCAGGTGCACTTTCTTCAGAAAATGGTCAAAATCCCTCATACGTCACGACGAAGTCGTGAGTTCAATCCAAAAGGGTCGCTACATTTTCAAAAAGTACTTATGGTCCCAAAACGGACACCGTCTGCGAAAGTTATGCTCAATTCCTCGAATGCCGTCAATCCAAATATGCAGGTGCACTTTCTTCAGAAAATGGTCAAAATCCCTCATACGTCATGACGAAGTCGTGAGTTCAATCCAAAAGGGTCGCTACATTTTCAAAAAGTACTTATGGTCCCAAAACGGACACCGTCTGCGAAAGTTATGCTCAATTCCTCGAATGCCGTCAATCCAAATATGCAGGTGCACTTTCTTCAGAAAATGGTCAAAATCCCTCATACGTCATGACGAAGTCGTGAGTTCAATCCAAAAGGGTCGCTACATTTCCAAAAAGTACTTATGGGCCCAAAACGGACACCGTTTGCATAAGTTACGCTCATTTCTTCGAAGCTCGAAAATCCAACCGTCAAAAGATGCCTGCGGTCGTTCTTCATAAAAAGGACGAAAACCCTAATACGTCATAAAGAAATCGTGAGCTAAACCCACAATGGTCGCTACAATTCCGAAAACTACTTATGGTCCCAAAACGGACACCGTCTGCGAAAGTTATGCTCAAATCCTCGAACGCTGTCCATCCAAATATGCAGCTGCACGTTCTTCAAAAAATGGTCAAAATCCCTCATACGTCACGACGAGGTAGTGAGTTCAATCCAAAAGGGTCGCTACATTTCCGAAAAGTACTTATGGGCCCAAAACGGACACCGTTTGCATAAGTTACGCTCATTTCTTCGAAGCTCGAAAATCCAAGCGTCAAAAATATGCAAGCGGTCGTTCTTCATAAAAATGACGAAAACCCTAATACGTCATTACGAAATTGTGAGCTAAACCCAAAACGGTCGCTACATTTCCGAAAACTACTTATGGTCCCAAAACGGACACCGTCAGCGAAAGTTATGCTCAAATCCTCGAACGCTGTCCATCCAAATATGCAGCTGCACGTTCTTCAAAAAATGGTCAAAATCCCTCATACTTCACGAAGAAGCAATGAGTTCAATCCAAAAGGGTCGCTACGTTTCCGAAAAGTACTTATGGGCCCAAAACGGACACCGTTTGCATAAGTTACGCTAATTTCTTCGAAGCTCGAAAATCCAAGCGTTAAAAATATGCGAGCGGTCGTTCTTCAAAAAAAGGACGAAATCCCTAATACATCATTACGAAATCGTGAGCTAAACCCACAATGGTCGCTACATTTCCGAAAACTACTTATGGTCCCAAAACGGACACCGTCTGAAAAAGTTATGCTCAAATCCTCGAACGCTGTCAATCCAAATATGCAGCTGCACGTTTTTCAAAAAATGGTCAAAATCCCTCATACTTCACGACGAAGTAATGAGTTCAATCAAAAAGAGTCGCTACATTTCCGAAAAGTACTTATGGGCCCAAAACGGACACCGTTTGCATAAGTTACGCTCATTTCTTCGAAGCTCGAAAATCCAAGCGTTAAAAATATGCGAGTGGTCGTTCTTCAAAAAAAGGACGAAAATCGTGAGCTAAACCCTAAACGGTCGCAACATTTCCAAAAAGTACTTGTGGTCGCATAACGGACACCGTCTGCAAAAGTTAAGCTCAATTCTTCGAACGCCGTCAATCCCAATATGCAGCTGCACGTTTTTCAAAAAATGGTCAAATCCCTCATACGTCACGATGAAGTAGTGAGTTCAATCCAAAAGGGTCGCTACATTTCCGAAAACTACTTATGGTCCCGAAACGGACACCGTCTACGAAAGTTATGCTCAATTCCTCGAACGCCGTCAATCCAAATATGCAGCTGCACGTTCTTAAAACAATGGTCAAAATCCCTCATACATCACGACGAAGTTGTGAGTTCAATCCAAAAGGGTCGCTACATTTCCGAAAAGTACTTATGGGCCGAAAACGGACACCGTTTACAAAAGTTACGCTCATTTCTTCGAAGCTCGAAAATCCAAGCGTTAAAAATATGCGTGCGGCCATTCTTCAAAAAAAGGACGAAAACCCCAATACGTCATTACGAAATCGTGAGCTAAACCCACAACGGTCGCTACATTTCCGAAAACTACTTATGGTCCCAAAACGGACACCATCTGCGAAAGTTATGCTCAATTCATCGAACGCCGTCAATCCAAATATGCAGCTGCACATTCTTCAAAAAATGGTCAAAATCCCTCATACATCATGACGAGGTAGTGAGTTCAATCCAAAAGGGTCGCTACATTTCTGAAGAGTACTTATGGGCCCAAAACGGACACCGTTTGCATAAGTTACGCTCATTTCTTCGAAGCTCGAAAATCCAAGCGTTAAAAATATGCGAGTGGTCGTTCTTCAAAAAAAGGACGAAAACCCTAATACGTCATTACGAAATCTTGAGCTAAACCCTAAACGGTAGCAATATTTCCGAAAAGTACTTGTGGTCCCATAGCGGACACTGTCTTCAAAAGTAATGCTCAATTTTTCGAACAACGTCAATCCAGATATGCAGGTGCACATTGTTCATAAAATGGACAAAATCCCTCATATGTCACGATGAAGTGGTGAGTGCAATCCAAAAGGGTCGCTACATTTCCGAAAAGTACTTATGGTCCCAAAACGGACACCGTTTGCATAAGTTACGATCATTTCTTTGAAGCTCGAAAATCCAAGCGTTAAAAATATGCGAGCGATCGTTCTTCAAAAAAAGGACGAAAACCCTAATACGTTATTATGAAATCTTGAGCTAAACCCACAGCGGTCGCTACATTTACGAAAACTACTTATGGTCCCAAAACGGACACCATCTGCGGAAGTTATGCTCAATTCCTCGAACGCCGTCAATCCAAATATGCAGCTGCACGTTTTTCAAAAAATGGTCAAAATCCCTCATACGTCACGACGAGGTAGTGAGTTCAATCTAAAAGGGTCGCTACATTTCCGAAGAGTACTTATGGGCCCAAAACAAACACCGTTTGCATAAGTTACGCTCATTTCTTCGAAGCTCGAAAATCAAAGCATTAAAAATATGCGAGCGGTCGTTCTTCAAAAAAAGGACGAAAACCCTAATACGTCATTACAAAATCATGAGCTAAACCCACAACGGTCACTACATTTCCGAAAACTACTTATGGTCCCAAAACGGACACCGTCTGCGAAAGTTATGCTCAAATCCTCGAACGCTGTCCATCCAAATATGCAGCTGCACGTTCTTCAAAAAATAATCAAAATCCCTCACACTTCACGACGAAGTAATGGGTTCAATCCAAAATGGTCGCTAGATTTCCGAAAAGTACTTATGGGCCCAAAACGGACACCGTTTGCATAAGTTACGCTCATTTCTTCGAAGCTCGAAAATCCAAGCGTTAAAAACATGCGAGCGGTCGTTCTTCAAAAAAAGGACGAAATCCCTAATACGTCATTACGAAATCGTGAGCTAAACCCACAACGGTCGCTACATTTCCGAAAACTATTTATGGTCCCAAAACGGACACGTCTGAAAAAGTTATGCTCAAATCCTCGAACGCTGTCAATCCAAATATGCAGCTGCACGTTCTTCAAAAAATGGTCAAAATCCCTCATACTTCACGACGAAGCAATGAGTTCAATCCAAAAGGGTTGCTACATTTCCGAAAAGTACTTATGGGCCAAAAACGGACACCGTTTGCATAAGTTACGCTCATTTCTTCGAAGCTCGAAAATCCAAGCGTTAGAAATATGCGAGGGGTCATTCTTCAAAAAAAGGACGAAAGCCCTAATACGTCATTATGAAATCGTGAGCTAAAAGCACAACGGTCTCTACATTTCCGAAAACTACTTATGGTCCCAAAACGGACACCGTCTGCGAAAGTTATGCTCAATTCCTCGAATGCCGTCAATCCAAATATGCAGGTGCACTTTCTTCAAAAAATGGTCAAAATCCCTCATACGTCACGACGAAGTCGTGAGTTCGATCCAAAAGGGTCGCTACATTTCCGAAAAGTACTTATGGGCCCAAAACGGACACCGTTTGTATAAGTTACGCTTATTTCTTCGAAGCTTGAAAATCCAAGCGTCAAAACATGCCAGCGGTCGTTCATCATAAAAAGGACGAAAACCCTAATACGTCATTACGAAATCTTGAGCTAAACCCACAGCTGTCGCTACATTTCCGAAAACTACTTATGGTCCCAAAACGGACACCATCTGCGGAAGTGATGCTCAATTCCTCGAATGCCGTCCATCCAAATATGCAGCTGCACGTTCTTCAAAAAATGGTCAAAATCCCTCATACTTCACGATGAAGTAATGAGTTCAATCCAAAAGAGTCGCTACATTTTCGATAAGTACTTATGGGCCCAAAACGGACACCGTTTGCATAAGTTACGCTCATTTCTACGAAGCTCGAAAATCCAAGCGTTAAAAATATGCGAGCGGTCGTTCTTCAAAAAAAGGGCGAAATCCCTAATACGTCATGATGAAATCGTGAGCTAAACCCACAACGGTCGCTACATTTCCGAAAACTACTTATGGTCCCAAAACGGACAACGTCTGAAAAAGTTATGCTCAAATCCTCGAACGCTGTCAATCCAAATATGCAGCTGCACGTTCTTCAAGAAATGGTCAAAATCCCTCATACTTCACGACGAAGTAATGAGTTCAATCCAAAAGGATCGCTACATTTCCGAAAAGTACTTATGGGCCCAAAACGGACACCGTTTGCATAAGTTACGTTCATTTCTTCGAAGCTCGAAAATCCAAGCGTTAAAAATATGCGAGTGGTCGTTCTTCAAAAAAAGGACGAAAACCCTAATACATCATTACGAAATAGTGAGCAAAACCCACAACGGTCGCTACATTATCGAAAACTACTTATGGTCCCGAAACGGACACCGTCTATGAAAGTTATGCTCAATTCCTTGAACGCCGTCAATCCAAATATGCAGCTGCACGTTCTTAAAAAAATGGTCAAAATCCCTCATACATCACGACGAAGTTGTGTGTTCAATCCAAAAGGGTCGCTACATTTTCGAAAAGTACTTATGGGCCGAAAACGGACACCGTTTACAAAAGTTACGCTCATTTCTTCGAAGCTCGAAAATCCAAGCGTTAAAAATATGCGTGCGGCCGTTCTTCAAAAAAAGGACGAAAACTCCAATACGTCATTACGAAATCGTGAGCTAAACCCACAACGGTCGCTACATTTCCGAAAATTACTTATGGTCCCAAAACGGACACCATCTGCGAAAGTTATGCTCAATTCATCGAACGCCGTCAATCCAAATATGCAGCTACACATTCTTCAAAAAATGGTCAAAATCCCTCATACGTCACGACGAGGTAGTGAGTTCTATCCAAAAGGGTCGCTACATTTCCGAAGAGTACTTATGGGCCCAAAACGGACACCGTTTGCATAAGTTACGCTCATTTCTTCGAAGCTCGAAAATCCAAGCGTTAAAAATATGCGAGTGGTCGTTCTTCAAAAAAAGGACGAAAACCCTAATACGTCATTACGAAATCGTGAGCTAAACCCTAAACGGTAGCAATATTTCCGAAAAGTACTTATGGTCCCATAGCGGACACTGTCTTCAAAAGTAATGCTCAATTTTTCGAACAACGTCAATCCAGATATGCAGGTGCACATTGTTCATAAAATGGTCAAAATCTCTCATATGTCACGATGAAGTGGTGAGTGCAATCCAAAAGGGTCGCTACATTTCCGAAAAGTACTTATGGTCCCAAAACGGACACCGTTTGCAAAAGTTACGCTTATTTCTTCGAAGCTCGAAAATCCAAGCGTTAAAAATATGCGTGCGGTCATTCTTCAAAAAAAGGACTAAAACCCCAATATGTCATTACTAAATCGTGAGCTAAACCCACAACGGTCGCTACATTTCCGAAAACTACTAATGGTCCCAAAACGGACACCGTCTGCGAAAGTTATGCTCAACTCCTCGAACGCCGTCAATCTAAATATGCAGCTGCACGTTCTTCAAAAAATGGTCAAAATACCTCATACGTCATGACGAGATTGTGAGTTCAATCCAAAAGGGTCGCTACATTTCCGAAAAGTACTTATGGGCCGAAAATGAACACCGTTTACAAAAGTTACGCTCATTTCTTCGAAGCTCGAAAATCCAAGCGTTAAAAATATGTATGCGGCCGTTCTTCAAAAAAAGGACGAAAACCCCAATACGTCATTACGAAATCGTGAGCTAAACCCACAACGGTCGCTACATTTCCGAAAACTACTTGTGGTCCCAAAACGGACACCATCTGCGAAAGTTATGCTCAATTCATCAAACGCCGTCAATCCAAATATGCAGCTGCACATTCTTCAAAAAATGGTCAAAATCCCTCATACGTCACGACGAGGTAGTGAGTTCAATCCAAAAGGGTCTCTACATTTCCGAAGAGTACTTATGGGCCCAAAACGAACACCGTTTGCATAAGTTACGCTCATTTCTTCGAAGCTCGAAAATCCAAGCGTTAAAAATATGCGAGTGGTCGTTCTTCAAAAAAAGGACGAAAACCCTAATACGTCATTACGAAATCTTGAGCTAAACCCTAAACGGTAGCAATATTTCCGAAAACTACTTATGGTCCCATAGCGGACACTGTCTTCAAAAGTAATGCTCAATTTTTCGAACAACGTCAATCCAGATATGCAGGTGCACATTGTTCATAAAATGGTCAAAATCCCTCATATGTCACGATGAAGTGGTGAGTGCAATCCAAAAGGGTCGCTACGTTTCCGAAAAGTACTTATGGTCCCAAAACGGACACCGTTTCCATAAGTTACGCTCATTTCTTCGAAGCTCGAAAATCCAAGCGTTAAAAATATGCGAGTGGTCGTTCTTCAAAAAAAGGACGAAAACCCTAATATGTCATTATGAAATCTTGAGCTAAACCCTAAACGGTCGCAACATTTCCGAAAAGTACTTATGGTCCCATAACGGACACTGTCTGCAAAAGTAACGCTCAATTTTTCGACCAACGTCAATCCAAATATGTAGGTGCATGTTCTTCATAAAACGGTCAAAATCCCTCATATGTCACGACGAAGTGGTGAGTGCAATCCAAAAGGGTCGCTACATTTCCGAAAAGTACTTATGGGCCCAAAACGGACACCGTTTGCATAATTTACGCTCATTTCTTCGAAGCTCGAAAATCCAAGCGTTAAAAATATGCGAGCGGTCGTTCTTCAAAAAAAGGAAGAAAACCCTAATACGTCATTACGAAATCTTGAGCTAAACCCACAGCGGTCGCTACATTTCCGAAAACTACTTATGGTCCCAAAACGGACACCATCTGCGGAAGTTATGCTCAATTCCTCGAACGCCGTCAATCCAAATATGCAGCTGCACGTTCTTCAAAAAATGGTCAAAATCCCTCATGCGTCACGACGAGGTAGTGAGTTCAATCCAAAAGGGTCGCCACATTTCCGAAGAGTACTTATGGGCGCAAAACGGACACCGTTTGCATAAGTTACGTTCATTTCTTCGAAGCTCGAAAATCCAAGCATTAAAAATATGCGAGCGGTCGTTCTTCAAAAAAAGGACGAAAAACCCTAATACGTCATTACAAAATCTTGAGCTAAACCCACAACGGTCGCTACATTTCATAAAACTACTTATGCTCCCAAAACGGACACCGTCTGCGAAAGTTATGCTCAAATCCTTGAACGCTGTCAATCAAAATATGCAGCTGCACGTTTTTCAAAAAATGGTCAAAATCCCTCCTACTTCACGACGAAGTAATGAGTTGAATCCAAAAGGGTCGCTACATTTCCGAAAAGTACTTATGGGCCCAAAATGGACACAGTTTACATAAGTTACGCTCATTTCTTCGAAGTTCGAAAATCCAAGCGTTAAAAATATGCTAGTGGTCGTTCCTCAAAAAAAGGACGAAAACCCTAATACATCATTACGAAATCGTGAGCTAAACCCACAACGGTCGCTACATTTTCGAAAACTACTTATGGTCCCGAAACGGACACCATCTACGAAAGTTATGCTCAATTCTTCGAACGCCATCAATCCAAAGATGCATCTGCACGTTCTTCAAAAAATGGTCAAAATCCCTCATACGTCACGACGAAGTTGTGAGTTCAATCCAAAAGGGTCGCTATATTTTCGAAGAGTACTTATTGGCCGAAAACGGACACCGTTAGCAAAAGTTACGCTCATTTCTTCGAAGCTCGAAAATCCAAGCGTTAAAAATATTCGTGCGGTCGTTCTTCAAAAAAAGGACGAAAACCCCAATACGTCATTACAAAATCATGAGCTAAACCCACAACGGTCGCTACATTTCCGAAAACTACTTATGGTCCCAAAACAGACACCGTCTGCGAAAGTTATGCTCAATTCCTCGAACGCCGTAAATCCAAATATGCAGCTGCACGTTCTTCAAAAAATGGTCAAAATCCCTCATACGTCACGACGAGGTAGTGAGTTCAATCCAAAAGGGTCGCTACATTTTCGAAAAGTACTTATGGGCCCAAAACGGACACCGTTTGCATAAGTTACGCTCATTTCTTCGAAGCTCGAAAATCCAAGCTTTAAAAATATGCGTTCGGCCGTTCTTCAAAAAAAGGACGAAAACCCTAATACGTCATTACGGAATCCTGAGCTAAACCCACAACGGTCGCTACATTT
>NW_019240016.1:78505-79758 GCF_002742605.1 Olea europaea var. sylvestris
GAAAATCCAAGCGTTAAAAATATGCGAGTGGTCATTCTTCCAAAAAGGACGAAAACCCTAATACGTCATTACGAAATCTTGAGCTAAACCCTATACGGTCGCAATATTTCCGAAAAGTACTTCTGGTCCCATAACGGACACTGTCTTCAAAAGTAATGCTCAATTTTTCGAACAACGTCAATCCCAATATGTAGGTGCACATTCTTCATAAAATGGTCAAAATCCCTCATATGTCACGACGAAGTTGTCTGTGCAATCCAAAAAGGTAGCTACATTTTTCGAAAAGTACTTATGGGCCCAAAACGGACACCGTTTGCATAAGTTACGCTCATTTCTTCGAAGCTCGAAAATCCAAGCTTTAAAAATATACGAGTGGTCGTTCTTCAAAAAAAGGACAAAAACCCTAATACATCATTACGAAATCTTGAGCTAAGCCCTAAACGGTCGCAATATTTCCGAAAAGTACTTCTGGTCCCATAACGGACACTGTCTTCAAAAGTAATGCTCAATTTTTCGAACAACGTCAATCCCAATATGTAGGTGCACATTCTTCATAAAATGGTCAAAATCCCTCATATGTCACGACGATGTGGTGAGTGCAATCCAAAAGGGTCGCTACATTTCCGAAAAGTACTTATGGGCCCAAAACGGACACCGTTTGCATAAGTTACGCTCATTTCTTCGAAGCTCGGAAATCCAAGCATTAAAAATATGCGAGCGGTCGTTCTTCAAAAAAAGGACGAAAACCCCAATACGTCATTACGAAATTGTGAGCTAAACCCTATACGGTCGCAACATTTTCGAAAACTACTTATGGTCCCAAAACGGACACCGTCTGCGAAAGTTATGCTCAATTTTTCGAACAACGTCAATCAAAATATGCAGGTGCACGTTCCTCATAAAATGCTCAAAATCCCTCATACGCCACGCCGAAGTTGTGAGTTCAATCCAAAAGGGTCGCTACATTTTCGAAAAGTACTTATGGGCCCAAAACGAACACCATTTGCATAAGTTACGCTCATTTCTTCGAAGCTCGAAAATCCACGCGTCAAAAATATGCAAGCGGTCGTTCTTCAAAAAATGGACGAAAACCCCAATACGTCATTACGAAATCGTGAGCTAAAACCTCAACGGTCGCCACATTTTCGAAAACTACTTATGGTCCCAAAACGGACACCGTCTGCGAAAGTTATGCTCAATGCCTCGAACGCCGTCAATCCAAATATGCAGCTGCACGTTCTTCAAAAAATGGT
>NW_019240016.1:79787-115064 GCF_002742605.1 Olea europaea var. sylvestris
AAAATGGTCAAAATCCCTCATATGTCACGACGAAGTGGTGATTTCAATCCAAAAGGGTCGCTACATTTCCGAAGAGTACTTATGGGCCCAAAACGGACATCGTTTGCATAAGTTACGCTCATTTTTTCGAAGCTTGAAAATCCAAGCGTTAAAAATATGCGAGTGGTCGTTCTTCAAAAAAAGGACGAAAACCCTAATACGTCATTACAAAATCTTGAGCTAAACCCTAAATGGTCGCAACATTTCCGAAAAGTACTTATGGTCCCATAACGGACACTGTATGCAAAAGTAATGCTCAATTTTTCGAAGAACATCAATCCAAATATGCAGGTGCACATTCTTCATAAAATGCTCAAAATCCCTAATATGTCACGACGAAGTGGTGAGTGCAATCCAAAAGGGTCGCTACATTTCCGAAAAGTACTTATGGGCCCAAAACGAACACCATTTGCATAAGTTACGCTCATTTCTTCGAAGCTCGAAAATCCACGCGTCAAAAATATGCAAGCGGTCGTTCTTCAAAAAATGGACGAAAACCCCAATACGTCATTACGAAATCGTGAGCTAAAACCTCAACGGTCGCCACATTTCCGAAAACTACTTATGGTCCCAAAACGGACACCGTCTGCGAAAGTTATGCTCAATGCCTCGAACGCCGTCAATCCAAATATGCAGCTGCACGTTCTTCAAAAAATGGTCAAAATCCCTCATACGTCACGACGAGGTAGTGAGTTTAATCCAAAAGGGTCGCTACATTTCCGAAGAGTACTTATGGGCCCAAAACGGACATCGTTTGCATAAGTTACGCTCATTTTTTCGAAGCTCGAAAATCCAAGCGTTAAAAATATGCGAGTGGTCGTTCTTCAAAAAATGGACGAAAACCCTAATACGTCATTACGAAATCTTGAGCTAAACCCTAAATGGTCGCAACATTACCGGAAAGTACTTATGGTCCCATAACGGACACTGTATGCAAAAGTAATGCTCAATTTTTCGAAGAACATCAATCAAAATATGCAGGTGCACATTCTTCATAAAATGCTCAAAATCCCTAATATGTCACGACGAAGTGGTGAGTGCAATCCAAAAGGGTCGCTACATTTCCGAAAAGTACTTATGGGCCCAAAACGGACACCGTTTGCATAAGTTACGCTCATTTCTTCGAAGCTCGAAAATCAAAGCATTAAAAATATGCGAGCGGTCGTTCTTCAAAAAAAGGACGAAAACCGAAATACGTCATTACAAAATCGTGAGCTAAACCCACAACGGCCGCTACATTTCCGAAAACTACTTATGGTCCCAAAACGGACACCGTCTGCGAAAGTTATGCTCAAATCCTCGAACGCAGTCAATACAAATATGCAGCTGCACGTTCTTCAAAAAATGGTCAAAATCCCTCATACGTCATGACGAAGTAATGAGTTCAATCCAAAAGGGTCGCTACATTTCCGAAAAGTACTTATGGGCCCAAAACGGACACCGTTTGCATAAGTTACGCTCATTTCTTCGAAGCTCGAAAATCCAAGCATTAAAAATATGCGTGCGGTCGTTCTTCAAAAAAAGGACGAAAACCCCAATACGTCATTACGAAATTGTGAGCTAAACCCACAACGGTCGCTACATTTCCGAAAACTACTTATGGTCCCAAAACGGACACCGTCTGCGAAAGTTATGCTCAATTCCTCGAACGCCGTCAATCCAAATATGCAGCTGCACATTCTTCAAAAAATGGTCAAAATCCCTCATACGTCACGACGAGGTAGTGAGTTCAATCCAAAAGAGTCGCTACATTTCCGAAGAGTACTTATGGGCCCAAAACGGACACCGTTTGAATAAGTTACGCTCATTTCTTCGAAGCTCGAAAATCCAAGCGTTAAAAATATGCGAGTGGTCATTCTTCAAAAAAGGACAAAAACCCTAATACGTCATTACGAAATCTTGAGTTAACCCTAAACGGTCGCAATATTTCCGAAAAGTACTTACGGTCCCATAACAGACACTGTCTTCAAAAGTAATGCTCAATTTTTCGAACAACGTCAATCCAAATATGCAGGTGCACGTTCTTCATAAAATGCTCAAAATCCCTCATACGTCACGCCGAAGTTGTGAGTTCAATCCAAAAGGGTCGCTACATTTCCGAAAATTACTTATGGGCCCAAAACGGACACCTTTTGCATAAGTTACGCTCATTTCTTCGAAGCTCGAAAATCCAAGCGTTAAAAATATGAGAGCGGTCGTTCTTCAAAAAAAGGACGAAAACCCTAATACGTCGTTACGAAATCATGAGCTAAAACCACAACGGTCGCTACATTTCCGAAAACTACTTATGGTCCCAAAACGGACACCGTCTGCGAAAGTTATGCTCAAATCCTCAAACGCTGTCAATCCAAATATGCAGCTGCACGTTCTTCAAAAAATGGTCAAAATCCCTCATACGTCACGACGATGAAGTGGGTTCAATCCAAAAGGGTCGCTACATTTCCGAAGAGTACTTATGGGCCCAAAACGGACATTGTTTGCATAAGTTACGCTCATTTTTTCGAAGCTCGAAAATCCAAGCGTTAAAAATATGCGCGTGGTCGTTCTTCAAAAGAAGGACGAAAACCCTAATACATCATTACGAAATCTGGAGCTAAACCCTAAACGGTCGCAACATTTCCGAAAAGTACTTATGGTCCCATAACAGACACTGCCTGCAAAAGTAATGCTCAATTTTTCGAACAACGTCAATCCAAATATGCAGGTGCACATTCTTCATAAAACGGTCTAAATCCCTCATATGTCACGACGAAATGGTGCGTGGATTCCAAAAGGGTCGCTACATTTCCGAAAAGTACTTATGGGCCCAAAACGGACACCGTTTGCATAAGTTACGCTCATTTCTTCAAAGCTCGAAAATCCAAGCATTAAAAATATGCGAGCGGTCGTTCTTCAAAAAATGGACGAAAACCGTAATACGTCATTACAAAATCGTGAGCTAAACCCACAACGGTCTCTACATTTCCGAAAACTACTTATGGTCCCAAAACGGACACCGTCTGCGAAAGTTATGCTCAAATCCTCGAACGCTGTCAATCCAAATTTGCAGCTGCACGTTCTTCAAAAAATGGTTAAAATCCCTCATACGTCACGATGAAGTAATGAGTTCAATCCCAAAGGATCGCTACATTTCCGAAAAGTACTTATGGGCCCAAAACGGACACCGTTTGCATAAGTTACGCTCATTTCTTCGAAGCTCCAAAATCCAAGCGTTAAAAATATGCGAGTGGTCGTTCTTCAAAAAAAGGACGAAAACCCTAATACATCATTACGAAATCGTGAGCTAAACCCACAACGGTTGCTACATTTTCGAAAACTACTTATGGTCCCGAAACGGACACCGTCTGCGAAAGTTATGCTCAATTCCTCGAACGCCGTCAATCCAAATATGCAGCTGCACGTTCTTCAAAAAATGGTCAAAATCCCTCATATTTCACGACGAGGTAGTGAGTTCAATCCAAAAGGGTCGCTACATTTTCGAAGAGTACTTATGGGCCCAAAACGGACACCGTTTGCATAAGTTACGCGCATTTCTTCGAAGCTCGAAAATCCAAGCGTTAAAAATATGCGAGTGGTCGTTCTTCAAAAAAAGGACGAAAACCCTAATACGTCATTACGAAATCTTAAGCTAAACCTTAAACGGTCGCTACACTTCCGAAAACTACTTATGGTCCCAAAACGGACACCGTCTGCGAAAGTTATGCTCAATTCCCCGAACGCCGTCAATCCAAATATGCAGCTGCACGTTCTTCCAAAAATGGACAAAATCCCTCATACGTCACGACGAAGTTGTGAGTTCAATCCAAAAGGGTCGCTATATTTCCGAAGAGTACTTATTGGCCGAAAACGGACACCGTTAGCAAAAGTTACGCTCATTTCTTCGAAGCTCGAAAATCCAAGCGTTAAAAATATGCAAGCGGTCGTTCTTCAAAAAAAGGACGAAAACCCTAATACGTCATTATGAAATCGTGACCTAAAACCACAACGCTCGCTACATTTTCGAAAACTACTTATTGCCCCGAAAAGGACACCGTCTGCAAAAGTTATGCTAAATTCATCGAACGTCGTAAATCTAAATATGCAGCTGCACGTTCTTCAAAAAATGGTCAAAATCCCTCATACGTCACGATGAGGTAGTGAGTTCAATCCAAAAGGGTCGCTACATTTCCGAAGAGTACTTATGGGCCCAAAACGGACACCGTTTGCATAAGTTACGCTCATTTCTTCGACGCTCGAAAATCTGAGCATTTAAAATATGCGAGTGGACGTTCTTCAAAAAAAGGATGAAAACCCTAATACGTCATTACGAAATCTTGAGCTAAACCCTAAACGGCCGCAATATTTCCAAAAAGTACTTATGGTCCCATAACGGACACTGTCTTCAAAAGTAATGCTCAATTTTTCGAACAACGTCAATCCAAATATGCAGGTGCACGTTCTTCATAAAATGCTCAAAATCCCTCATATGTCACGCCGAAGTTGGGAGTTCAATCCAAAAGGGTCGCTACATTTTCGAAAAGTACTTATGGGCCCAAAATGGACACCGTTTGCATAAGTTACGCTCATTTCTTCGAAGCTCGAAAATCCAAGCGTTAAAAATATGCGAGCGGTCGTTCTTCAAAAAAGGACGAAAACCCTAATACGTCATTACGAAATCTTGAGCTAAACGCACAACGGTCGCCACATTTTTGAAAACTACTTATGGTCCCAAAACGGACACCGTCTACAAAAGTTATGCTCAATTTCTCGAGCGCCGTCAATCCAAATATGCAGGGGCACTTTCTTCAAAAAATGGTCAAAATCCCTCATACGTCACGACGAAGTAGTGAGTTCAATCCAAAATGGTCGCTACATTTTCGAAAAGTACTTATGGGCCCAAAACGGACACCCTTTGCATAAGTTACGCTCATTTCTTCGAAGCTCAGAAATCCAAGCGTCAAAATATGCAAGCGATCGTTCTTCATAAAAAGGACGAAAATCCTAATATTTCATTACAAAATCGCGGGCTAAACCCACAACTGTCGCTACATTTCCGAAAACTACTTATGGTCCAAAAATGGACACCGTCTACGAAATTTATGCTCAATTCTTCGAACGCCGTCAATCCAAATAAGCAGCTGCACGTTCCTCAAAAAATGTTTAAAATCTCTCATGCATCACGACAAAGTAGTGAGTTCAATCCAAACGGGTCGCTACATTTTTGAAAAGTACTTATGGTCCCAAAACGGACACCGTTTGCATAAGTTATGCTCATTTCTTCGAAGCTCGAAAATCCAGGCGTTAAAAATATGCGAGCGGTCGTTCTTCAAAAAAAGGACGAAAACCCTAATACGCCATTACGAAATCTTGAGCAAAACCCTAAACGGTCGCAACATTTCCGAAAAATACTTATGGTCCCATAACGGACACTGTCTGCAAAAGAAATGCTCAATTTTTCGAACAACGTAAATCAAAATATGCAGGTGCGCATTCTTCATAAAACGGTCAAAATCCCTCATATGTCACGACGAAGTGGTGAGTGCAATCCAAAAGGGTCGCTAAATTTCCGAAAAGTACTTATGGGCCCAAAACGGACACCGTTTGCATAAAACACGCTCATTTCTTCGAAGCTCGAAAATCCAAGCGTTAAAAATATGCGAGCAATCGTTCTTCAAAAAATGGTCAAAATCCCTTATACGTCACGACGAGGTAGTGAGTTCAATCCAAAAGGGTCGCTACATTTTCGAAAAGTACTTATGGGCCCAAAACGGACACCGTTTGCATAAGTTACGCTCATTTCTTCGAATCTCGAAAATCCAAGCGTCAAAATATGCAAGCGGTCCTTCTTCATAAAAAGGACAAAAACCCTAATATGTCATTACTAAATCGTGAGCTAAATGCACAACATTCGCTACATTTCCGAAAACTACTTATGGTCCCAAAACGGACACCGTCTGCGAAAGTTATGCTCAATTCCTCGAACGCCGTCAATCAAAATATGTAGGTGCACTTTCTTCAAAAAATGGTCAAAATCCCTCATACGTCACGACGAAGTAGTGAGTTCAATCCAAACGGGTTGCTACATTTCCGAAGAGTACTTATCGGCCCAAAACGGACACCGTTTACATACGTTACGCTCATTTCTTCGAAGCTCGAAAATCCAAGCATTAAAAATATGCGAGCGGTCGTTCTTCAAAAAAAGGACGAAAACCCTAACACGACATTATGAAATCGTGAGCTAAACCCACAACGGTCGCTACATTTCCGAAAACTACTTATGGTCCCAAAACGGACACCGTCTACGAAAGTTATGCATAATTCCTCGAACGCCGTCAATCCAAATATGCAGCTGCACGTTCTCCAAAAAATGCTCAAAATCCCTCATACGTCACGACGAGGTAGTGAGTTCAATCCAAAAGGGTCGCTACATTTTCGAAAAGTACTTATGGGCCCAAAACGGACACCGTTTGCATAAGTTACGCTCATTTCTTCGAAGCTCAAAAATTCAAGCGTCAAAATATGCAAGCGGTCGTTCTTCATAAAAAGGACGAAAACCCTAATACGTCATTACAAAATCGTGAGCCAAATCCACAACGTTCGCTACATTTTCGAAAACTACTTATGGTCCCAAAACGGACATCGTCTGCGAAAGTTATGCTCAAATCCTCGAACGCCGTCAATCCAAATATGCAGCTGCACGTTCTTCAAAAAATGGTCAAAATCCCTCATACGTCACGACGAGGTAGTGAGTTCAATCCAAACGGGTCGCTACATTTCCGAAAAGTACGTATAGGCCCAAAACGGACACCGTTTGCATAAGTTACGCTCATTTCTTTGAAGCTCGAAAATCCAAGCGTTAAAAATATGCGAGCGGTCGTTCTTCAAAAAAAGGACGAAAACCCTAATTCTTCATTATGAAATCTTGAGCTAAACCCACAGCGGTCGTTACATTTCCGAAAACTACTGATGGTCCCGAAATGGACACCGTCTACGAAAGTTATGCTCAATTCCTCGAACGCCGTCAATACAAATATGCAGCTGCACGTTCTTCAAAAAATGGTTAAAATCCCTCATGCGTCACGATGAAGTAGTGAGTTCAATCCAAAAGGGTCGCTACATTTTCGAAAAGTACTTATGGGCCCAAAACGGACACCGTTTGCATAAGTTACGCTCATCATTTCTTCGAAGCTCGAAAATCCAAGCGTTAAAAATATGCTAGCGGTCGTTCTTCAAAAAAAGGACGAAAACCCTAATACGTCATTACGAAAGCGTGAGCTAAACGCACAACGGTCGCCACATTTTTGAAAACTACTTATGGTCCCATAACGGACACCGTCTGCAAAAGTTATGCTCAATTCCTCGAACGCCGTCAATCCAAATATGCAGCTGCACATTCTTCAAAAAATGGTCAAAATCCCTCATACGTCACGACGAAGTAGTGAGTTCAATCCAAAATGGTAGCTACATTTTCGAAAAGTACTTATGGGCCCAAAACGGACACCCTTTGCATAAGTTACGCTCATTTCTTCGAAGCTCAGAAATCCAAGCGTCAAAATATGCAAGCGATCGTTCTTCATAAAAAGGACGAAAATCCTAATATGTCATTACAAAATCGCGGGCTAAACCCACAACTGTCGCTACATTTCCGAAAACTACTTATGGTCCAAAAATGGACACCGTCTGCGAAATTTATGCTCAATTCTTCGAACGCCGTCAATCCAAATATGCAGCTGCACGTTCCTCAAAAAATGTTTAAAATCTCTCATGCATCACGACAAAGTAGTGAGTTCAATCCAAACGGGTCGCTACATTTTCGAAAAGTACTTATGGGCCCAAAACGGACACCGTTTGCATAAGTTATGCTCATTTCTTCGAAGCTCGAAAATGCAGGCGTTAAAAATATGCGAGCGGTCGTTCTTCAAAAAAAGGACGAAAACCCTAATATGCCATTACGAAATCTTGAGCAAAACCCTAAACGGTCGCAACATTTCCGAAAACTACTTATGGTCCCATAACGGACACTGTCTGCAAAAGAAATGCTCAGTTTTTCGAACAACGTAAATCAAAATATGCAGGTGCGCATTCTTCATAAAACGGTCAAAATCCCTCATATGTCACGACGAAGTGGTGAGTGCAATCCAAAAGGGTCGCTAAATTTCCGAAAAGTACTTATGGGCCCAAAACGGACACCGTTTGCATAAAACACGCTCATTTCTTCGAAGCTCGAAAATTCAAGCGTCAAAATATGCAAGCGGTCGTTCTTCATAAAAAGGACGAAAACCCTAATACGTCATTACGAAATCGTGAGCTAAACCCACAACGGTCGCTACATTTCCGAAATCTACTTATGGTCCCAAAACGGACACCGTCTGCGAAAGTTTTGCTCAAATCCTCGAACGCTGTCAATCCAAATAAGCAGCTGCATTTCTTCAAAAAATGGTCAAAATCCCTCATACGTCACGACGAAGTTGTGAGTTCAATCCAAAAGGGTCGCTACATTTTCGAAAAGTATTTATGGGCCCAAAACGGACACCGTTTGCATAAAACACGCTCATTTCTTCGAAGCTCGAAAATTCAAGCGTCAAAATATGCAAGCGGTCGTTCTTCATAAAAAGGACGAAAACCCTAATACGTCATTACGAAATCGTGAGCTAAACCCACAACGGTCGCTACATTTCCGAAATCTACTTATGGTCCCAAAACGGACACCGTCTGCGAAAGTTTTGCTCAAATCCTCGAACGCTGTCAATCCAAATAAGCAGCTGCATTTCTTCAAAAAATGGTCAAAATCCCTCATACGTCACGACGAAGTTGTGAGTTCAATCCAAAAGGGTCGCTACATTTTCGAAAAGTATTTATGGGCCCAAAACGGACACCGTTTGCATAAAACACGCTCATTTCTTCGAAGCTCGAAAATTCAAGCGTCAAAATATGCAAGCGGTCGTTCTTCATAAAAAGGACGAAAACCCTAATACGTCATTACGAAATCGTGAGCTAAACCCAAAACGGTCGCTACATTTCCGAAAAGTACTTATGGGCCCAAAACGGACACCGTTTGCATAAGTTACGCTCATTTCTTCGAAGCTCGAAAATTCAAGCGTCAAAATATGCAAGCGGTCGTTCTTCATAAAAAGGACGAAAACCCTAATACGTCATTACAAAATCGTGAGCCAAACCCACAACGTTCGCTACATTTTCGAAAACTACTTATGGTCCCAAAACGGACATCGTCTGCGAAAGTTATGCTCAAATCCTTGAACGCTGTCAATCCAAATATGCAGCTGCACGTTCTTCAAAAAATGGTCAAAATCCCTCATACGTCACGACGAGGTAGTGAGTTCAATCCAAAAGGGTCGCTACATTTTCGAAAAGTACTTATGGGCCCAAAACGGACACCGTTTGCATAAAACACGCTCATTTCTTCGAAGCTCGAAAATCCAAGCATTAAAAATATGCGAGCGATCGTTCTTCAAAAAAAGGACAAAAACCCTAATACGTAATTACAAAATCGTGGGCTAAACCACAACGTTCGCTACATTTTCGAAAACTACTTATGGTCCCAAAACGGACATCGTCTGCGAAAGTTATGCTCAAATCCTCGAACGCTGTCAATCCAAATATGCATCTGCACGTTCTTCAAAAAATGGTCAAAATCCCTCATACGTCACGACGAGGGAGTGAGTTCAATCCAAAAGGGTCACTACATTTCCGAAAAGTACTTATGGGCCCAAAACGGACACCGTTTGCATAAAACACGCTCATTTCTTCGAAGCTCAAAAATCCGAGCATTAAAAATATGCGAGCGGTCGTGCTTCAAAAAAAGGACGAAAACCCTAATACGTCATTACAAAATCATGAGCTAAACCCACAACGTTCGCTACATTTCCGAAAACTACTTATGGTCCCAAAACGGACATCGTCTGCGAAAGTTATGCTCAAATCCTCGAACGCTGTCAATCCAAATATGCAGCTGCACGTTCTTCAAAAAATGGTCAAAATCCCTCATACGTCACGATGAGGTAGTGAGTTCAATCCAAACGGGTCGCTACATTTCCAAAAAGTACTTATAGGCCCAAAACGGACACCGTTTGCATAAGTTACGCTCATTTCTTTGAAGCTCGAAAATCCAAGCGTTAAAAATATGCGAGCGATCGTTCTTCAAAAAAAGGACGAAAACCCTAATACTTCATTATGAAATCTTGAGCTAAACCCACAGCGGTCATTACATTTCCGAAAACTACTGATGGTCCCGAAACGGACACCGTCCACGAAAGTTATGCTCAATTCCTCGAACGCCGTCAATACAAATATGCAGCTGCACGTTCTTCAAAAAATGGTTAAAATCCCTCATGCGTCACGACGAAGTAGTGAGTTCAATCCAAAAGGGTCGCTACATTTTCGAAAAGTACTTATGGGCCCAAAACGGCCGCCGTTTGCATAAGTTACGCTCATTTCTTCGAAGCTCGAAAATCCAACCGTTAAAAATATGCGAGCTGTCGTTCTTCAAAGAAAGGATGAAAACCCTAATACGTCATTACGAAATCGTGAACTAAACGCACAACGCTCGCTACATTTCCGAAAACTACTTGTGGTCCCAAAACGGACTCCGTCTGCGAAAGTTATGCTCAATTTCTCGAACGCCGTCAATACAAAAATGCAGGTGCCCTTTCTTCAAAAAATGGTCAAAATCCCTCATACGTCGCGACGAAGTAGTGAGTTCAATCCAAAATGGTCGCTACATTTTCGAAAAGTACTTATGGGCCCAAAACGGACACCGTTTCCATAAGTTACACTCATTTCTTCGAAGCTCAAAAATCCAAGCGTCAAAATATGCAAGCGGTCGTTCTTCATAAAAAAGACGAAAACCCTAATATGTCATTACAAAATCGTGAGCTAAACCCACAACGGTCGCTGCATTTCCGAAAACTGCTTATGGTCCAAAAATGGACACCGTCTGCGAAAGTTATTCTCAATTCTTCGAACGCCGTCAATCCAAATATCCAGCTGCACGTTCTTCAAAAAATGGTTAAAATCCCTCATGCGTCACGACGAAGTAGTGAGTTCAATCCAAACGGGTCGTTACATTTCCGAAAAGTACTTATGGGCCCAAAACGGACACCGTTTGCATAAGTTACGCTCATTTCTTCGAAGCTCGAAAATCCAAGCGTTAAAAATATGCGAGCGGTCGCTCTTCAAAAAAAGGACGGAAACCCTAATACGTCATTTCAAAATCGTGGGCTAAACCTACAATGGTCGCTACATTTCCGAAAACTACTTATGGTCCCGAAACGGACACCGTCTCCGAAAGTTATGCTCAATTCCTCGAACGCCGTCAATCCAAATATACAACTGCACGTTCTTCAAAAAATGGTCAAAATCCCTCATACGTCACGACGAGGTAGTGAGTTCAATCCAAAAGGATCGCTACATTTCCGAAAAGGACTTATCGGCCCAAAACGGACACCGTTTGCATAAGATACGCTCATTTCTTCAAAGCTCGAAAATCCATGCATTAAAAATATGCGAGCGGTCATTCTTCAAAAAAAGGACAAAAACCCTAATATGTCATTACGAAATCGTGAGCTAAACCCACAACGGTCGCTACATTTCCGAAAACTTCTTATGGTCCAAAAATGGACACCGTCTGCGAAAGTTATGCTCAATTCTTCGAACGCCGTCAATCCAAATATGCAGCTGCACGTTCTTCAAAAAATGTTCAAAATCCCTCGTACGTCACGACGAAATAGTGAGTTCAATCCAAACGGGTCGCTACATTTTCGAAAAGTACTTTGGGCCCAAAACGTACACCGTTTCCATAAGTTACGCTCATTACTTCGAAGCTCGAAAATCCAAGCGTTAAAAATATGCGAGCGGTCGTTCTTCAAAAAAAGGACGAAAACCTAAATACGTCATTACAAAATCTTGAGCTAAACCCACAGCGGTCGCTATATTTTCGAAAACTACTTATGGTCCCGAAACAGACACCGTCTCCGAAAGTTATGCTCAATTCCTCGAACGCCATCAATCCAAATATGCAGCTACACGTTCTTCAAAAAATGTTCAAAATCCCTCATACGTCACGAAGAGGTAGTGAGTTCAATCCAAAAGGGTCGCCACATTTCCGAAAAGTACTTATGGGCCCAAAACGGACACCGTTTGCACAAGATACGCTCATTTCTTCGAAGCTCGAAAATCCAAGCGTTTAAAATATGCGAGCGATCGTTCTTCAAAAAAAGGACGAAAACCCTAATACGTCATCACGAAATCTTGAGCTAAACCCACAGCGGTCGCTACATTTCCGAAAACTACTTATGGTCCCGAAACGGACACCGTCTACGAAAGTTATGCTCAATTCCTCGAACACCGTTAATGCAAATATGCAGCTGCACGTTCTTCAAAAAATGGTTAAAATCCCTCATGCGTCACGACGAAGTGGTGAGTTCAATCCAAAAGGGTCGCTACATTTTCGAAAAGTACTTATGGGCCCAAAACGGACACTGTTTGCATAAGTTACGCTCATTTCTTCGAAGCTCGAAAATCCGAGCATTAAAAATACGCGAGTGGTCGTTCTTCAAAAAAAGGATGAAAACCCTAATATGTCATTACGAAATAGTGAGCTAAACCCACAACGGTCGCTACATTTCCGAAAACTACTTATGGTCCAAAAATGGACACCGTCTGCGAAAGTTATGCTCTATTCTTCGAACGCCGTCAATCCAAATATGCAGCTGCACATTGTTCAAAAAATGTTCAAAATCCCTCATACGTCATGGCCAAGTTGTGAGTTCAATCCAAACGGGTCGCTACATTTCCGAAAAGTACTTATGGGCCCAAAATGGACACCGTTTGCATAAGTTACGCTCATTTCTTCGAAGCTCGAAAATACAAGCGTTAAAAATATGCGAGCGGTCGTTCTTCAAAAAAAGGACGAAAACCCTAATACGTCATTATGAAATCTTGAGGTAAACCTACAGCGGTCGCTACATTTCCGAAAACTACTTATGGTCCCGAAACGGACACCGTTTACGAAAGTTATGCTCAATTCCTCGAACGCCGTCAATCCAAATATGCAGCTGCACGTTCTTCAAAAAATGGTCAAAATCCCTCATATGTCAGGATGAGGTAGTGAGTTCAATCCAAAAGGGTCGCTACTTTTTCGAAAAGTACTTATGGGCCCAAAACGGATACCGTTTATATAAGTTACGCTCATTTCTTCGAAGCTCGATAATCCAAGCGTTAAAAATATGCGAGCGGTCGTCCTACAAAAAAAGGACGAAAACCCTAATACGTCATTATGAAATCTTGAGCTAAACCTACAGCGGTCGCTACATTTCCAAAAACTACTTATGGTCCCGAAACGGACACCGTCTACGAAAGTTATGCTCAATTCCTCGAACGCCGTCAATCCAAATATGCAGCTGCACGTTCTTCCAAAAATGGACCAAATCCCTCATACGTCACGACGAAGTAATGAGTTCAATCCAAAAGGGTCGCTACATTTCCAAAAAGTACTTATGGGCCCAAAACGGACACCGTTTGCATAAGTTACGCTCATTTCTTTGAAGCTCGAAAATCCAAGCGTTAAAAATATGCGAGCGGTCGTTCTTCAAAAAAAGTAACGAAAACCCTAATATGTCATTACGAAATCTTGAGCTAAACCCACAACGGTCTCTACATTTCCGAAAACTACTTATGGTCCCAAAACGGACACCGTCTGCGAAAGTTATGCTCAAATCCTCGAACGCTGTCAATCCAAATATGCAGCTGCACGTTCTTCAAAAAATGGTCAAAATCCCTCATACGTCACGACGAGGTAGTGAGTTCAATCCAAAAGGGTCGCTACATTTCCGAAAATTACTTAAGGGCCCAAAACGGACACCGTTTGCATAAGTTACGCTCATTTCTCCGAAGCTCGAAAATCCAAGCGCTAAAAATTTGCGAGCGGTCGTTCTTCAAAAAAAGGACGAAAACCCTAATATGTCAGTACGAAATCTTGAGCTAAACCCACAATGGTCTCTACATTTCCGAAAACTACTTATGGTCCCAAAACGGACACCGTCTGCGAAAGTTATGCTCAAATCCTCGAACGCTGTCAATCCAAAAATGCAGCTGCACGTTCTTCAAAAAATGGTCAAAATCCCTCATACGTCACGATGAAGTAATGAGTTCAATCCCAAAGGATCGCTACATTTCCGAAAAGTACTTATGGGCCGAAAACGGACACCGTTTGCATAAGTTACGCTCATTTCTTCGAAGCTCGAAAATCCAAGCGTCAAAAATATTTTAGCGTTCGTTCTTCAAAAAAAGGTCGAAAACCCTAATACGTCATTACGAAATCGTGAGCTAAACGTCAAAATCCCTCATACGTCCCGACGAGGTAGTGAGTTCAATCCAAAAGGGTCGCTACATTTCCGAAAACTACTTATGGTCCCGAAACGGACACCGTCTACGAAAGTTATGCTCAATTCTTCGAACGCCGTCAATCCAAATATGCAGCTGCACGTTCTTCAAAAAATGGTCAAAATCCCTCATACGTCACGATGAAGTAATGAGTTCAATCCCAAAGGATCGCTACATTTCTGAAAAGTACTTATGGGCCAAAAACGGACACCGTTTGCATAAGTTACGCTCATTTCTTCGAAGGTCAAAAATCCAAGCGTTAAAAATATGCGTGCGGTCGTTCTTCAAAAAAAGGACAAAAACCCTAATTCGTCATTACGAAATCATGAGCTAAACCCACAACTGTCGCTACATTTCCGAAAACTACTTATGGTCCCAAAACGGACACCGTCTGCGAAAGTTATGCTCAATTCCTTGAACGCCGTCAATCCAAATATGCAGCTGCACGTTCTTCAAAAAATGGTCAAAATCCCTCATATTTCACGACGAGGTAGTGAGTTCAATCCAAAAGGGTCGCTACATTTCCAAAAAGTACTTATGGGCCCAAAACGGACACCATTTGCATAAGTTACGCTCATTTCTTCGAAGCTCGAAAATCCAAGCGTTAAAAATATGCGAGCGGTCGTTCTTCAAAAAAAGGACGAAAACCCTAATACATCATTACAAAATCGTGAGCTAAACCCACAACGGTCGCTACATTTTCGAAAACTACTTATGGTCCCGAAACGGACACCGTCTACGAAAGTTATGCTCAATTCTTCGAACGCCGTCAATCCAAATATGCAGCTGCACGTTCTTCAAAAAATGGTCAAAATCCCTCATACATCATGACGAAGTTGCGAGTTCGATCCAAAAGGGTCGGTACATTTCCGAAAAGTACTTATGGGCCGAAAACGGACACCGTTTGCATAAGTTACGCTCATTTATTCGAAGCTCGAAAATCCAAGCGTTAAAAATATGCGTGCGGTCGTTCTTCAAATAAAGGACAAAAACCCTAATACGTCATTACGAAATCATGAGCTAAACCCACAACGGTCGCTACATTTCCGACAACTACTTATGGTCCCAAAATGGACACCGTCTGCGAAAGTTATTCTCAATTCCTCGAACACCGTCAATCCAAATATGCAGCTGCACGTTCTTCAAAAAATGGTCAAAATCCCTCATATTTCACGACGAAGTAGTGAGTTCAATCCAAAAGGGTCGCTACATTTCCGAAGAGTACTTATGGGCCCAAAACGGACACAGTTTGCATAAGTTACGCGCATTTCTTCGAAGCTCGAAAATCCAAGCGTTAAAAATATGCGAGTGGTCGTTCTTCAAAAAAAGGACGAAAACCCTAATACGTCATTACCAAATCTTAAGCTAAACCTTAAACGGTCGCTACACTTCCGAAAACTACTTATGGTCCCAAAACGGACACCGTCTGCGAAAGTTATGCTCAATTCCTCGAACGCCGTCAATCCAAATATGCAGCTGCACGTTCTTCCAAAAATGTACAAAATCCCTCAAACGTCACGACGAAGTAATGAGTTCAATCCAAAAGGGTCGCTACATTTCCGAAAAGTACTTATGGGCCTAAAACGGACACCGTTTGCATAAGTTACGCTCATTTCTTCGAAGCTCGAAAATCCAAGCGTTAAAAATATGCGAGCGGTCGTTCTTAAAAAAAAGGACGAAAACCCTAATACGTCATTACGAAATCGTGACCTAAAACCACAACGCTCGCTACATTTTCGAAAACTACTTATTGCCCCGAAAAGGACACCGTCTGCAAAAGTTATGCTAAATTTATCGAACGTCGTAAATCTAAATATGCAGCTGCACGTTCTTCAAAAAACGGTCAAAATCCCTCATACGTCACGATGAGGTAGTGAGTTCAATCCAAAAGGGTCGCTACATTTCCGAAGAGTACTTATGGGCCCAAAACGGACACCGTTTGCATAAGTTACGCTCATTTCTTCGAAGCTCGAAAATCCAAGCGTTAAAAATATGCGAGCGGTCGTTCTTCAAAAAAAGGACGAAAACCCTAATACGTTATTATGAAATCGTGTGCTAAACGCACAATGGTCGCTACATTTCCGAAAACTACTTATGGTCCCAACACGGACACCGTCTGCGAAAGTTATGCTCAATTCCTCGAACGCCGTCAATCCAAATATGCAGCTGCACGTTCTTCAAAAAATGGTCAAAATCCCTCATACGTCACGATGAAGTAATGAGTTCAATCCCAAAGGATCGCTACATTTCCGAAAAGTACTTATGGGCCCAAAACGGACACCGTTTGCATAAGTTACGCTCATTTCTTCGAAGCTCGAAAATCCAAGCGTTAAAAATATGCGAGCGGTCGTTCTTCAAAAAAAGGACGAAAACCCTAATACATCATTACAAAATCGAGAGCTAAACCCACAACGGTCGCTACATTTTCGGAAACTACTTATGGTCCCGAAACGGACACCGTCTACGAAAGTTATGCTCAATTCTTCGAACGCCGTCAATCCAAACATGCAGCTGCACGTTCTTCAAAAAATGGTAAAAATCCCTCATACATCATGACGAAGTTGCGAGTTCGATACAAAAGGGTCGGTACATTTCCGAAAAGTACTTATGGGCCGAAAACGGACACCGTTTGCATAAGTTACGCTCATTTATTCGAAGCTCGAAAATCCAAGCGTTAAAAATACGCGTGCGGTCGTTCTTCAAAAAAAGGACAAAAACCCTAATACGTCATTACGAAATCATGAGCTAAACCCACAACGGTCGCTACATTTCCGGCAACTACTTATGGTCCCAAAACGGACACCGTCTGCGAAAGTTATGCTCAATTCCTCGAACACCGTCAATCCAAATATGCAGCTGCACGTTCTTCAAAAAATGGTCAAAATCCCTCATATTTCACGACGAGGTAGTGAGTTCAATCCAAAAGGGTCGCTACATTTCCGAAGAGTACTTATGGGCCCAAAACGGACACCGTTTGCTTAAGTTACGCGCATTTCTTCGAAGCTCGAAAATCCAAGCGTTAAAAATATGCGAGTGGTCGTTCTTCAAAAAAAGGACGAAAACCCTAATACGTCATTACGAAATCTTAAGCTAAACCTTAAACGGTCGCTACACTTCCGAAAACTACTTATGGTCCCAAAACGGACACCGTCTGCGAAAGTTATGCTCAATTCCTCGAACGCCGTCAATCCAAATATGCAGCTGCACGTTCTTCCAAAAATGGACAAAATCCCTCATACGTCACGACGAAGTAATGAGTTCAATCCAAAAGGGTCGCTACATTTCCGAAAAGTACTTATGGGCGCAAAACGGACACCGTTTGCATAAGTTACGCTCATTTCTTCGAAGCTCGAAAATCCAAGCGTTAAAAATATGCAAGCGGTCGTTCTTCAAAAAAAGGACGAAAACCCTAATACGTCATTACGAAATCGTGACCTAAAACCACAACGCATGGTACTCAATCAGCGCAGGGATCAGGTACCGAGACAATTCCTCAAACCACTCTTGCACAGGGGTTGTTGGCTGAGATCAGCTCAGAGCGACATAGTGTGAAGCATATGCTGATTGATCACTTTAAGAAGGACCATGGAATGAAAGTTGGATCTACCATGAGATTTGCTATTGAGGACTTGGTTTTTAAGCTCTTTGGAGAGGGACCTTCTGTGAGTAAGACTCCTACGCATACATCTTCACCTAGTCCTTCTATCACAACTCCTACACACAATAAGGTGAAAGAACATATACAGAGAGACATGGATGGCATGGGCCTTGGAAACTGCATGCAAAATGCGGAAGACGATGTCCCTACAGCAAGCAGGTCAATCTCCCATGATTCAGATGTCGTAGCACAGAACACCATGAGATTAGACGCACCTACGACTAGTACAATGAGATCAGATGCACCCGCTTTTCGCCCGACATTCAGTGCACCACCATCTGAACAGTTCTTATCAACAAAGCAGGCTCCTACATGCAGGCGAGACCCCTCTCCAAAGAGTGAGCCAGACATCGCAGACTACTATGATCCGGAAATGTTTCAATCCAGACGCATGACTCGATCAATGTCTATGTACTACCACCCGAAGATTTAACTACTTATGGCCCCGAAACGGACACCATCTGCAAAAGTTATGCTCAATTCATCGAACGTCGTAAATCTAAATATGCAGCTGCACGTTCTTCAAAAAATGGTCAAAATCCCTCATACGTCACGACGAGGTAGTGAGTTCAATCCAAAAGGGTCGCTACATTTCCGAAGAGTACTTATGGGCCCAAAACGGACACCCTTTGTATAAGTTACGCTCATTTCTTCGAAGCTCGAAAATCCGAGCATTAAAAATATGCGAGTGGTCGTTCCTCAAAAAAAGGATGAAAACCCTAATACGTCATTACGAAATCTTGAGCTAAACCCTAAACGGTCACAATATTTCCGAAAAGTACTTATGGTCCCATAACGGACACTGTCTTCAAAAGTAATGCTCAATTTTTCGAACAACGTCAATCCAAATATGCAGGTGCACGTTCTTCATAAAATGCTCAAAATCCCTCATATGTCACGCCGAAGTTGTGAGTTCAATCCAAATGGGTCGCTACATTTTCGAAAAGTACTTATGGGCCCAAAACGGACACCGTTTGCATAAGTTACTCTCATTTCTTCGAAGCTCGAAAATCCAAGCGTTAAAAATATGCGAGCGGTCGTTCTTCAAAAAAAGGACGAAAACCCTAATACGTCATTACGAAATCGTGAGCTAAACGCACAACGGTCGCCACATTTTTGAAAACTACTTATGGTCCCAAAACGGACACCGTCTACAAAAGTTATGCTCAATTTCACGAACGCCGTCAATCCAAATATGCAGGGGCACTTTCTTCAAAAAATGTCAAAATCCCTCATACGTCACGACGAAGCAGTGAGTTCAATCCAAAATGGTCGCTACATTTTCGAAAAGTACTTGTGGGCCCAAAACGGACATCCTTTGCATAAGTTACGCTCATTTCTTCGAAGCTCAAAAATCCAAGCGTCAAAATATGCAAGTGGTCGTTCTTCATAAAAAGGACGAAAATCCTAATATGTCATTACGAAATCGTGGGCTAAACCCACAACTGTCGCTACATTTCCGAAAACTACTTATGGTCCAAAAATGGACACCGTCTGCGAAAGTTATGCTCAATTCTTCGAACACCGTCAATCCAAATATGCAGCTGCACGTTCTTCAAAAAATGGTTAAAATCTCTCATGCATCACGACAAAGTAGTGAGTTCAATCCAAACGGGTCACTACATTTTCAAAAAGTACTTATGGGCCCAAAACGGACACCGTTTGCATAAGTTATGCTCATTTCTTCGAAGCTCGAAAATCCAAGCGTTAAAAATATGCGAGCGGTCGTTCTTCAAAAAAAGGACGAAAACCCTAATACGCCATTACGAAATCTTGAGCAAAACCCTAAACGGTCGTAACATTTCCGAAAACTACTTATGGTCCCGTAACGGACACTGTCTGCAAAAGTAATGCTCAATTTTTCGAACAACGTAAATCAAAATATGCAGGTGCGCATTCTTCATAAAACGGTCAAAATCCCTCATATGTCACTACGAAGTGGTGAGTGCAATCCAAAAGGGTCGCTAAATTTCCGAAAAGTACTTATGGGCCCAAAACGGACACCGTTTGCATAAAACACGCTCATTTCTTCGAAGCTCGAAAATCCAAGCATTAAAAATATACGAGCGGTCGTTCTTCAAAAAAAGGACGAAAACCCTAATACGTCATTACAAAATCATGAGCTAAACCCACAACGTTCGCTACATTTTCGAAAACTACTTATGGTCCGAAAACGGACACCTTCTGCGAAAGTTTTGCTCAAATCCTCGAACGCTGTCAATCCAAATATGCAGCTGCACGTTCTTCAAAAAGTTGTCAAAATCCCTCATACGTCACGACGAGGTAGTGAGTTCAATCCAAAAGGGTCGCTACATTTCCGAAGAGTACTTACGGGCCCAAAACGGACACCGTTTGCATAAGTTACGCTCATTTCTTCGAATCTCGAAAATCCAAGCGTCAAAATATGCAAGCGGTCGTTCTTCATAAAATGGACAAAAACCCAAATATGTCATTACTAAATCGTGAGCTAAACGCACAACGGTCGCTACATTTCCGAAAACTACTTATGGTCCAAAAATGGACACCGTCTGCGAAAGTTATGCTCAATTCTTCGAACGCCGTCAATCCAAATATGCAGCTGCACATTCTTCAAAAAATGGTCGAAATCCTTCATACGTCACGACGAGGTAGTGAGTTCAATCCAAAAGGGTCGCTATATTTCCGAAAAGTACTTATGGGCCCAAAACGGACACCGTTTGCATAAGTTACGCTCATTTCTTCGAAGCTCGAAAATCCAAACGTTAAAAATATGCGAGCCGTCGTTCTTCAAAAAAAGGACGAAAATCCTAATACGTCATTACGAAATCTTGAGCTAAACCCACAGCGGTCGCTACATTTCCGAAAACTACTTATGGTCCCGAAACGGACACCGTCTACGAAAGTTATGCTCAATTCCTCGAAGGCCGTCAATACAAATATGCAGCTTCACGTTCTTCAAAAAATGGTTAAAATCGCTCATGCGTCACCACGAAGTAGTGAGTTCAATCCAAAAGGGTCGCTACATTTTCGAAAAGTACTTATGGGCCCAAAACGGCCGCCGTTTGCATAAGTTACGCTCATTTCTTCGAAGCTCGAAAATCCAACCGTTAAAAATATGCTAGCGGTCGTTCTTCGAAGAAAGAATGAAAGCCCTAATACGTCATTACGAAATCGTGAACTAAACGCACAACGGTCGCTACATTTCCGAAAACTACTTATGGTCCCAAAACGGACACCGTCTGCGAAAGTTATGCTCAATTTCTCGAACGCCGTCAATACAAAAATGCAGGTGCCCTTTCTTCAAAAAATGGTCAAAATCCCTCATACGTCGCGACGAAGTAGTGAGTTCAATCCAAAATGGTCGCTGCATTTTCGAAAAGTACTTTGGGCCCAAAACGGACACCGTTTACATACGTTACGCTCATTTCTTCGAAGCTAGAAAATCCAAGCGTTAAAAGTATGCGAGCGGTCGTTCTTCATAAAAAAGACGAAAACCCTAATATGTCATTACGAAATCGTGAGCTAAACCCACAACGGTCGCTGCATTTCCGAAAACTGCTTATGGTCCAAAAATGGACACCGTCTGCGAAAGTTATCCTCAATTCTTCGAACGTCGTCAATCCAAATATGCAGCTGCACGTTCTTCAAAAAATGGTTAAAATCCCTCATGCGTCACGACGAAGTAGTGAGTTCAATCCAAACGGGTCGCTACATTTCCGAAAAGTACTTATGGGCCCAAAACGGACACCGTTTGCATAAGTTACGCTCATTTCTTCGAAGCTCGAAAATCCAAGCGTTAAAAATATGCGAGCGGTAGCTCTTCAAAAAAAGGACGGAAACCCTAATACGTCATTACGAAATCGTGAACTAAACCTACAATGGTCGCTACATTTCCGAAAACTACTTATGGTCCCAAAACGGACACCGTCTGCGAAAGTTATGCTCAATTTCTCGAACGCCGTCAATACAAAAATGCAGGTGCCCTTTCTTCAAAAAATGGTCAAAATCCCTCATACGTCGCGACGAAGTAGTGAGTTCAATCCAAAAGGGTCGCTACATTTCCGAAAACTACTTATGGGCCCAAAACGGACACCGTTTGCATAAGATACGCTCATTTCTTCGAAGCTCGAAAATCCAAGCGTTAAAAATATGCGAGCGGTAGCTCTTCAAAAAAAGGACGGAAACCCTAATACGTCATTTCAAAATCGTGGGCTAAACCTACAATGGTCGCTACATTTTCGAAAACTACTTATGGTCCCGAAACGGACACCGTCTCAGAAAGTTATGCTCAATTCCTCGAACGCCGTCAATCCAAATATGCAGCTGCACGTTCTTCAAAAAATGGTCAAAATCCCTCATACGTCACGACGAGGTAGTGAGTTCAATCCAAAAGGATCGTTACATTTCCGAAAAGTACTTATGGGCCCAAAACAGACACCGTTTGCATAAGATACGTTCATTTCTTCAAAGCTCGAAAATCCAAGCATTAAAAATATGCGAGCGGTCGTTCTTCAAAAAAAGGAGGAAAACCCTAATATGTCATTACGAAATCGTGAGCTAAACCCACAACGGCCGCTACATTTCCGAAAACTACTTATGGTCCAAAAATGGACACCGTCTGCGAAAGTTATGCTCAATTCTTCGAACGCCGTCAATCCAAATATGCAGCTGCACGTTCTTCAAAAAATGTTCAAAATCCCTCGTACGTCACGACGAAGTAGTGAGTTCAATCCAAACGGGTCGCTACATTTTTGAAAAGTACTTTGGGCCCAAAACGGACACCGTTTACATACGTTACGCTCATTTCTTCGAAGCTAGAAAATCCAAGCGTTAAAAGTATGCGAGCGGTCATTCTTCAAAAAAAGGATGAAAACCCAAATACGTCATTACGAAATCTTGAGCTAAACCCACAGTGGTCGCTATATTTCCGAAAACTACTTATGGTCCCGAAACGGACACCGTCTCCGAAAGTTATGCTCAATTCCTCGAACGCAATCAATCCAAATATGCAGCTGCACGTTCTTCAAAAAATGCTCAAAATCCCTCATACGTCACGAAGAGGTAGTGAGTTCAATCCAAAAGGGTCGCTACATTTCCGAAAAGTACTTATGGGCCCAAAACGGACACCGTTTGCATAAGATACGCTCATTTCTTCGAAGCTCGATAATCAAAGCGTTTAAAATATGCGAGCGATCGTTCTTCAAAAAAAGGACGAAAACCCTAATACGTCATCACGAAATCTTGCGCTAAACCCACAGCGGTCGCTACATTTCCGAAAACTACTTATGGTCCCGAAACGGACACCGTCTACGAAAGTTATGCTCAATTCCTCGAACACCGTCAATGCAAATATGCAGCTGCACGTTCTTCAAAAAATGGTTAAAATCTCTCATGCGTCATGACGAAGTGGTGAGTTCAATCCAAAAGGGTCGCTACATTTTCGAAAAGTACTTATGGGCCCAAAACGGACACCGTTTGCATAAGTTACGCTAATTTCTTCGAAGCTCGAAAATCCAAGCGTTAAAAATATGCGAGCGGTCATTCTTCAAAAAAAGGATGAAAACCCTAATACGTCATTAAGAAATCTTGAGATAAATCCACAGCGGTCGCTACATTTCCGAAAACCACTTATGGTCCCGAAACGGACACCGTCTGCGAAAGTTATGCTCAATTCCTCGAACGCCGTCAATGCAAATATGCAGCTGCACGTTCTTCAAAAATGGTTAAAATCCCTCATGCGTCACGACGAAGTAGTGAGTTCAATCCAAAAGGGTCGCTACATTTTCGAAAAGTACTTATGGGCCCAAAACGGGCACCGTTTGCATAAGTTACGCTCAGTTCTTCGAAGCTCGAAAATCCAAGCGTTAAAAATATGCGAGCGGTCGTTCTTCAAAAAAAGGACGAAAAGCCTAATACGTCATTATGAAATCGTGACCTAAACGCACAACGGTCGCTACATTTCCGAAAACTACTTATGGTCCCAAAACGGACACCGTCTGCTAAAGTTATGCTCAATTTCTCGAACGCCGTCAATCCAAATATGTAGGTGCACTTTCTTCAAAAAATGATCAAAATCCCTCATACGTCACGACGAAGTCGTGAGTTCAATCCAAAATGGTCGCTACATTTTCGAAAAGTACTTATGGGCCCAAAACAGCCGCCGTTTGCATAAGTTACGCTCATTTCTTCGAAGCTCGAAAATCCAACCGTTAAAAATATGCGAGCGGTCGTTCTTCAAAGAAAGAATGAAAACCCTAATACGTCATTATGAAATCGTGAACTAAATGCACAACGGTCGCTACATTTCCGAAAACTACTTATGGTCCCAAAATGGACACCGTCTGCGAAAGTTATGCTCAATTTCTCGAACGCCGTCAATACAAAAATGCAGGTGCCCTTTCTTCAAAAAATGGTCAAAATCCCTCAGACGTCGCGACGAAGTAGTGAGTTCAATCCAAAATGGTCGCTACATTTTCGAAAAGTACTTATGGGCCCAAAATGGACACCGTTTCCATAAGTTACGCTCATTTCTTCGAAGCTCAAAAATCCAAGCGTCAAAATATGCAAGCGGTCGTTCTTCATAAAAAAGACGAAAACCCTAATATGTCATTACGAAATCGTGAGCTAAACCCACAATGGTCGCTGCATTTCCGAAAACTGGTTATGGTCCAAAAATGGACACCGTCTGCGAAAGTTATGCTCAATTCTTCGAACGCCGTCAATCCAAATATGCAGCTGCACGTTCTTCAAAAAATGGTTAAAATCCCTCATGCGTCACGACGAAGTAGTGAGTTCAATCCAAACGGGTCGCTACATTTCCGAAAAGTACTTATGGGCCCAAAACGGACACCGTTTGCATAAGTTACGCTCATTTCTTCGAAGCTCGAAAATCCAAGCATTAAAAATATGCGAGCGGTCGCTCTTCAAAAAAGGGACGGAAACCCTAATACGTCATTTCAAAATCGTAGGCTAAACCTACAATGGTCGCTACATTTCCGAAAACTACTTATGGTCCCGAAACGGACACCATCTCCGAAAGTTATGCTCAATTCCTCGAACGCCGTCAATCCAAATATGCAGCTGCACGTTCTTCAAAAAAAGGTCAAAATCCCTCATACGTCACGACGAGGTAGTGAGTTCAATCCAAAAGGATCGCTACATTTCCGAAAAGTACTTATGGGCCCAAAACGGACACCGTTTGCATAAGATACGTTCATTTCTTCAAAGCTCGAAAATCCAAGCATTAAAAATATGCGAGCGGTCGTTCTTCAAAAAAAGGACGAAAACCCTAATATGTTATTACGAAATCGTGAGCTAAACCCACAACGGTCGCTACATTTCCGAAAACTACTTATGGTCCCAAAACGGACACCGTCTGCGAAAGTTATGCTCAATTCCTCGAACGCCGTCAATCCAAATATGCAGCTGCACGTTCTTCAAAAAATGGTTAAAATCCCTCATGCGTCACGACGAAGTAGTGAGTTCAATCCAAACGGGTCGCTACATTTCCGAAAAGTACTTATGGGCCCAAAACGGACACCGTTTGCATAAGTTACGCTCATTTCTTCGAAGCTCGAAAATCCAAGCGTTAAAAATATGCGAGCGGTCGTTCTTCAAAAAAAGGACGAAAATCCTAATACGTCATTACGAAATCTTGAGCTAAACCAACAGCGGTCGCTACATTTCCGAAAACTACTTATGGTCCCGAAACGGACACTATTTATGAAAGTTATGCTCAATTCCTCGAAGGCCGTCAATACAAATATGCAGCTTCACGTTCTACAAAAAATGGTTAAAAACCCTCATGCGTCACGATGAAGTATTGAGTTCAATCCAAAAGGGTTGCTACATTTTCGAAAAGTACTTATGGGCCCAAAACGGGCACCGTTTGCATAAGTTACGCTCATTTCTTCGAAGCTCGAAAATCCAAGCGTTAAAGATATGCGAGCGGCCGTTCTTTAAAAAAAGGACGAAAACCCTAATAAGTCATTACGAAATTGTGAGCTAAACGCACAACGGTCGCTACATTTCCGAAAACTACTTATGGTCCCAAAACGGACACCGTCTACGAAAGTTATGCTCAATTTTTCGAACGCCGTCAATCCAAATATGCAGGTGCACTTTCTTCAAAAAATGGTCAAAACCCCTCATACGTCACGACGAAGTAGTGAGTTCAATCCAAAATGGTCGCTACATTTTCGAAAAGTACTTATGGGCCCAAAACGGACACCATTTGCATAAGTTACGCTCATTTCTTCTAAGCTCAAAAATCCAAGCGTCAAAATATGCAAGTGGTCGTACTTCATAAAAAGGACAAAAACCCTAATATGTCATTACGAAATCGTGAGCTAAACCCACAACGGTCGCTACATTTCCGAAAACTGCTTATGGTCCATAAATGGACACCGTCTGCGAAAGTTATGCTCAATTCTTCGAACGCCGTCAATCCAAATATGCAGCTGCACGTTCTTCAAAAAATGGTTAAAATACCTCATGCGTCACGATGAAGTAGTGAGTTCAATCCAAACGGGTCGCTACATTTTCGAAAAGTACTTATGGGCCCAAAACGGAAACCGTCTGCATAAGTGCTCATTTCTTCGAAGCTCGAAAATCCAAGCGTTAAAAATATGCGAGCGGTCGTTCTTCAAAAAAAGGACGAAAACCCTAATACGTCATTACGAAATCTTGAGCTAAACACTAAACGGTCGCAACATTTTCGAAAAGTACTTATGGTCCCATAACGGACACTGTCTGCAAAAGTAATGCTCAATTTTTCGAACAACGTAAATCCAAATATACAGGTGCACATTCTTCATAAAACGGTCAAAATCCCTCATATGTCACGACGAAGTGGCGAGGGCAATCCAAAAGGGTCGCTACATTTCCGAAAAGTACTTATGGGCCCAAAACGAACACCGTTTGCATAAAACACGCTCATTTCTTCGAAGCTCGAAAATCCAAGCATTAAAAATATGCGAGCGGTCGTTCTTCAAACAAAGGACGAAAACCCTAATACGTTATTACAAAATCGTGAGCTAAACCCACAACGTTCGCTACATTTTCGAAAACTACTTATGGTCCCAAAACGGACACAGTCTGCGAAAGTTATGCTCAAATCCTCGAACGCTGCCAATCCAAATATGCAGCTGCACGTTCTTCAAAAAATTGTGAAAATTCCTCATACGTCACGACGAGGTAGTGAGTTCAATCCAAAAGGGTCGCTACATTTTCGAAAAGTACTTATGGGCCCAAAACAGACACCGTTTGCATAAAACGCGCTCATTTCTTCGAAGCTCGAAAATCCAAGCATTAAAATTATGCGAGCGGTAGTTCTTCAAAAAAAGGACGAAAACCCTAATACGTAATTACAAAATTGTGAGCTAAACCCACAACGCTCGCTAAATTTTCGAAAACTACTTATGGTCCCAAAACGGACACCTTCTACGAAAGTTATGCTCAAATCCTCGAACGCTGTCAATCCAAATATGCATCTGCACGTTCTTCAAAAAATGGTCAAAATCCCTCATACGTCACGACGAGGTAGTGAGTTCAATCCAAAAGGGTCGCTACATTTCCGAAAAGTACTTATGGACCCAAAACGGACACCGTCTGCAAAAGTTATGCTCAATTCTTCGAACGCCATCAATCCAAATATGCATCTGCACGTTCTTCAAAAAATGGTCAAAATCCCTCATACGTCACGACGAGGTAGTGAGTTCAATCCAAAAGGGTCTCTACATTTCTGAAAAGTACTTATGGGCCCAAAACGGACACCGTTTGCATAAAACACGCTCACTTCTTCGAAGCTCAAAAATCCAAGCATTAAAAATATGCGAGCGGTCGTGCTTCAAAAAAAAGACGAAAACCCTAATACGTCATTACAAAATTGTGAGCTAAACCCACAACGTTCGCTACATTTTCGAAAACTACTTATGGTCCCAAAACGGACACCGTCTGCGAAAGTTATCCTCAAATCCTCGAACGCTGTCAATCCAAATATGCAGCTGAACGTTCTTCAAAAAATGGTCAAAATCCCTCATACGTCATGACGAGGTAGTGAGTTCAATCCAAAAGGGTCGCTACATTTCTGAAAAGTAGTTATGGGCCCAAAACGGACACCGTTTGCATAAGTTACGCTCATTTCTTCGAAGCTCGAAAATCCAAGCGTCAAAATATGCAAGCGGTCGTTCTTCATAAAAAGGACGAAAACCCTAATATGTCATTACAAAATCATGAGCTAAACCCACAACGGTCGCTACATTTCTGAAAACTGCTTATGGTCCAAAAATGGACACCGTCTGTGAAAGTTATGCTCAATTCTTCGAACGCCGTCAATCCAAATATGCAGCTGCACGTTCTTCAAAAAATGGTTAAAATCCCTCATGCGTCATGACGAAGTAGTGAGTTCAATTCAAACGGGTCGCTACATTTCCGAAAAGTACTTATAGGCCCAAAACGGACACCGTTTGCATAAGTTACGCTCATTTCTTCGAAGCTCGAAAATCCAAGCGTTAAAAATATGCGAGCGGTCGTTCTTCAAAAAAAGGACGAAAACCCTAATACTTCATTACGAAATCTTGAGCTAAACCCACAGCAGTCGTTACATTTCCGAAAACTACTGATGGTCCCGAAACGGACACCGTCTACGAAAGTTATGCTCAATTCGTCGAACGCCGTCAATGCAAATATAGAGCTGCACGTTCTTCAAAAAATGGTTAAAATCCCTCATGCGTCACGACGAAGTAGTGAGTTCAATCCAAAAGGGTCGCTACATTTTCGAAAAGTACTTATGGGCCCAAAACGGCCGCCGTTTGCATAAGTTACGCTCATTTCTTCGAAGCTCGAAAATCCAACCGTTAAAAATATGCGAGCGGTTGTTCTTCAAAGAAAGGATGAAAACCCTAATACGTCATTACGAAATCATGAACTAAACGCACAACGGTCGCTACATTTCCGAAAACTACTTATGGTCCCAAAACGGACACCGTCTGCGAAAGTTATGCTCAATTTCTCGAACGCCGTCAATACAAAAATGCAGGTGCCCTTTCTTCAAAAAATGGTCAAAATCCCTCAGACGTCGCGACGAAGTAGTGAGTTCAATCCAAAATGGTCGCTACATTTTCGAAAAGTACTTATGGGCCCAAAATGGACACCGTTTCCATAAGTTACGCTCATTTCTTCGAAGCTCAAAAATCCAAGCGTCAAAATATGCAAGCGGTCGTTCTTCATAAAAAAGACGAAAACCCTAATATGTCATTACGAAATCGTGAGCTAAACTCACAACGGTCGCTGCATTTTCGAAAACTGCTTATGGTCCAAAAATGGACACCGTCTACGAAAGTTATGCTCAATTCTTCGAACGCCGTCAATCCAAATATGCAGCTGCACGTTCTTCAAAAAATGGTTAAAATCCCTCATGCGTCACGACGAAGTAGTGAGTTCAATCCAAACGGGTCGCTACATTTTCGAAAAGTACTTATGGGCCCAAAATGGACACCGTTTGCATAAGTTACGCTCATTTCTCCGAAGCTCGAAAATCCAAGCGTTAAAAATATACGAGCGGTCGCTCTTCAAAAAAAGGACGGAAACCCTAATACGTTATTTCAAAATCGTGGACTAAACCTACAATGGTCGCTACATTTCCGAAAACTACTTATGGTCCCGAAACGGACACCGTCTCCGAAAGTAATGCTCAATTCCTCGAACGCCGTCAATCCAAATATGCAGCTGCACGTTCTTCAAAAAATGGTCAAAATCCCTCATACGTCACGACGAGGTAGTGAGTTCAATCCAAAAGGATCGCTACATTTCCGAAAAGTACTTATGGGCCCAAAACGGATACCGTTTGCATAAGATACGCTCATTTCTTCAAAGCTCGAAAAACCAAGCATTAAAAATATGCGAGTGGTCGTTCTTCAAAAAAAGGACGAAAACCCTAATACGTCGTTTCAAAATCGTGGGCTAAACCTACAATGGTCGCTACATTTCTGAAAACTACTTATGGTCCCGAAACGGACACCGTCTCCGAAAGTTATGCTCAATTCCTCGAACGCCGTCAATCCAAATATGCAGCTGCACGTTCTTCAAAAAATTGTCAAAATTCCTCATACGTCACGACGAGGTAGTGAGTTCAATCCAAAAGGATCGCTACATTTCCGAAAAGTACTTTGGGCCCAACACGGACACCGTTTACATAAGTTACGCTCATTTCTTCGAAGCTCGAAAATCCAAGCGTTAAAAATATGCGAGCGGTCGTTCTTCAAAAAAAGGACGAAAACCCTAATACGTCGTTTCAAAATCGTGGGCTAAACCTACAATGGTCGCTACAATTCCGAAAACTACTTATGGTCCCGAAACGAACACCGTCTCCGAAAGTTATGCTCAATTCCTCGAACGCCGTCAATCCAAATATGCAGCTGCACGTTCTTCAAAAAATGGTCAAAATCCCTCATACGTCACAACGAGGTAGTGAGTTCAATCCAAAAGGATCGTTACATTTCTGAAAAGTACTTTAGACCCAAAACGGACGCCGTTTACATAAGTTACGCTCATTTCTTCGAGGCTCGAAAATCCAAGCGTTAAAAATATGCGAGCGGTCGTTCTTCAAAAAAAGGACGAAAACCCTAATACGTCATTACGAAATCTTGAGCTAAACCCACAGCGGTCGCTATATTTCCGAAAACTACTTATGGTCCCGAAACGGACACCGTCTCCGAAAGTTATGCTCAATTCCTCGAACGCCATCAATCCAAATATGCAGCTGCACGTTATTCAAAAAATGGTCAAAATCCCTCATACGTCACGAAGAGGTGGTGAGTTCAATCCAAAAGGGTCGCTACATTTCCGAAAAGTACTTATGGGCCCAAAACGGACACCGTTTGCATAAGTTACGCTCATTTCTTCGAAGCTCGAAAATCCAAGCGTTAAAAATATGCGAGCGGTCGTTCATCAAAAAAAGGACGAAAACCCTAATACGTCATCACGAAATCTTGAGCTAAACCCACAGCGGTCGCTACATTTCCGAAAACTACTTATGGTCCCGAAACGGACACGGTCTACGAAAGTTATGCTCAATTCCTCGAACACCGTCAATCCAAATATGCAGCTGCACGTTCTTCAAAAAATGGTCAAAATCCCTCATACGTCACGACGAGGTAGTGAGTTCAATCCAAAAGGATCGTTACATTTCTGAAAAGTACTTTAGACCCAAAACGGACGCCGTTTACATAAGTTACGCTCATTTCTTCGAGGCTCGAAAATCCAAGCGTTAAAAAAATGCGAGCGGTCGTTCTTCATAAAACAAATGTTCAAAAAATCCCTCACACGTCACGGCGAAGGTTTGAGTTCAATCCAAACGGGTCGCTACATTTCCAAAAAGTACTTATGGGCCCAAAACGGACACCGTTTGCATAAGTTACGCTCATTTCTTCGAAGCTCGAAAATCCAAGCGTTAAAAATATGCGAGCGGTCGTTCATCAAAAAAAGGACGAAAAACCTAATACGTCATCATGAAATCTTGAGCTAAACCCACAGCGGTCGCTACATTTCCGAAAACTACTTATGGTCCCGAAACGGACACGGTCTACGAAAGTTATGCTCAATTCTGATTCAATCCAAAAGGGTCGGTACATTTTCGAAAAGTACTTATGGGCCCAAAGCGGACACCGTTTGCATAAGTTACGCTCAGTTCTTCGAAGCTCGAAAATCCAAGCGTGAAAAATATGCGAGCGGTCGTTCTTCAAAAAAGGGGCGAAAACCCTAATACGTCATTATGAAATCGTGAACTAAACGCCAAGCGTTAAAAATATGGGAGCGGTCGTTCATCAAAAAAGGGACGAAAACCCTAATACGTCATTATGAAATCGTGAACTAAACGCCAAGCGTTAAAAATATGGGAGCGGTCGTTCATCAAAAAAGGGACGAAAACCCTAATACGTCATTATGAAATCGTGAACTAAACGCCAAGCGTTAAAAATATGGGAGCGGTCGTTCATCAAAAAAGGGACGAAAACCCTAATACGTCATTATGAAATCGTGAACTAAACGCCAAGCGTTAAAAATATGGGAGCGGTCGTTCATCAAAAAAAGGACGAAAAGAAAGGATCGCTACATTTCCGAAAACTACTTATGGTCCCAAAACGGACACCGTTTGCATAAGTTACGCTCATTTCTTCGAAGCTCGAAAATCCAAGCGTTAAAAATATGCGAGCGGTCGTTCATCAAAAAAGGGACGAAAACCCTAATACGTCATCACGAAATCTTGAGCTAAACCCACAGCGATCGCTACATTTCCGAAAACTACTTATGGTCCCGAAACGGACACGGTCTACGAAAGTTATGCTCAATTCCTCGAACACCGTCAACGCAAATATGCAGCTGCACGTTCTTCAGAAAATGGTTAAAATCCCTCATGCGTTACGACGAAGTGGTCAGTTCAATCCAAAAGGGTCGCTACATTTTCGAAAAGTACATGTTACGCTCATTTCTTCGAAGCTCGAAAATCCAAGCGTTAAAAATATGCGAGCGGTCGTTCTTCAAAAAAAGGACGAAAAGCCTAATACGTCATTATGAAATCGTGAACTAAACGCACAACGGTCGCTACATTTTCGAAAACTACTTATGGTCCCAAAACGGACACCGTCTGCGAAAGTTATGCTCAATTTCTCGAGCGCCGTCAATCCAAATATGCAGCTGCACATTGTTCAAAAAATGTTCAAAAAATCCCTCACACGTCACGGCGAAGGTTTGAGTTCAATCCAAACGGGTCGCTACATTTCCAAAAAGTACTTATGGGCCCAAAACGGACACCGTTTGCATAAGTTACGCTCATTTCTTCGAAGCTCGAAAATCCAAGCGTTAAATATATGCGAGCGGTCGTTCTTCCAAAAAAGGACGAAAACCCTAATACGTCATTACGAAATCTTGAGGTAAACCTACAGCGGTCGCTACATTTTCGAAAACTACTTATGGTCTCGAAACGGACACCGTCTACGAAAGTTATGCTCAATTCCTCGAATGCCGTCAATCCAAATATGCAGCTGCACGTTCTTCAAAAAATGCTCAAAACCCCTCATACGTCAGGATGAGGTAGTGAGCTCAATCCAAAAGCGTCGCTACATTTCCGAAAAGTACTTATGTGCCCAAAACGGACACCGTTTGCATATGTTACGCTCATTTCTTTGAAGCTCGAAAATCCAAGCGTTAAAAATATGCGAGCGGTCGTTCTTCAAAAAAAGGACGAAAACCCTAATACGTCATTAAGAAATATTGAGCTAAACCCACAGCGGTCGCTACATTTCTGAAAACTACTTATGGTCCCGAAACGGACACCGTCTACGAAAGTTATGCTCAATTCCTCGAACGCCGTCAATCCAAATATGCAGCTGCACGTTCTTCAAAAAATGCTCAAAACCCCTCATACGTCCCGACGAAGTTGTGAGTTCAATCCAAAAGGGTCGCTACATTTCCGAAAAGTACTTATGGGCCCAAAACGGACACCGTTTGCATAAGTTACGCTCATTTCTTCGAAGCTCGAAAATTCAAGCGTTAAAAATATGCGAGCGGTCATTCTTCAAAAAAAGGACGAAAACCCTAATACGTCATTAAGAAATATTGAGCTAAACCCACAGCGGTCGCTACATTTCTGAAAACTACTTATGGTCCCGAAACGGACACCGTCTACGAAAGTTATGCTCAATTCCTCGAACGCCGTCAATGCAAATATGCAGCTTCACGTTCTTCAAAAAATGGTCATACGTCACGACAAAGTAGTGAGTTCAATCCAAAAGGGTCGCTACATTTCCGAAAAGTACTTATGGGCCCAAAACGGACACCGTTTACATAAGTTACGCTCATTTCTTCGAAGCTCGAAAATCCAAGCGTTAAAAATATGCGAACGGTCGTTCTTCAAAAAAAGGACGAAAACCCTAATACATCATTACGCAATCGTGAGCTAAACCCACAATGGTCGCAACATTTCCGAAAACTACTTATGGTCGCAAAACAGACACCGTCTGCAAAAGTTATGCTCAATTCCACGAACGCCGTCAATCCAAATATGAAACAGCACGATTTTCAAAAAATGGTCAAAATCCCTCATACGTCATGATTAGGTAGTGAGTTCAATCCAAAATGGTCGCTACATTTCCGAAAAGAATTTATGGGCCCAAAACGGACACCGTTTGCTTAAGTTACGCTCATTTCTTCGATGCTCGAAAATCCAAGCGTTAAAAATATGCGAGCGGTCCTTCTTCAAAAAAAGGACGAAAACCCTAATACGTCATTACGAAATCTTGAGCTAAACCCACAGCGGTCGCTACATTTCAGAAAACTACTTATGGTCCCGAAACGGACACCGTCGACGAAAGTTATGCTCAATTCCTCGAATGCCGTCAATCCAAATATGCAGCTGCACGTTCTTCAAAAAATGGCAAAAATGCCTCATACGTCAAAACGAGGTAGTGAGTTCAATCCAAAATGGTCGCTACATTTCCGAAAAGAACTTATGGGCCCAAAACGGAAACCGTCTGCATAAGTGCTACTTTCTTCGAAGCTCGAAAATCCAAGCGTTAAAAATATGCGAGCGGTCCTTCTTCAAAAAAAGGACGAAAACCCTAATACGTCATTACGAAATCTTGAGCTAAACCCACAGCGGTCGCTACATTTCAGAAAACTACTTATGGTCCCGAAACGGACACCGTCTATGAAAGTTATGCTCAATTCCTCGAATGCCGTCAATCCAAATATGCAGCTGCACGTTCTTCAAAAAATGGCCAAAATGCCTCATCCGTCAAAACGAGGTAGTGAGTTCAATCCAAAAGGGTCGCTACATTTCCGAAAAGTACTTATGGGCCCAAAACGGACACCGTTTGCATAAGTTAAGCTCATTTCTTCGAAGCTCGAAAATCCAAGCGTTAAAAATATGCGAGCGGTCGATCTTCAAAAAAAGGACGAAAACCCTAATACGTCATTACGAAATCTTGAGCTAAACCCACAGCGGTCGCTACATTTCTGAAAGCTACTTATGGTCCCGAAACGGACACCGTGTACGAAAGTTATGCTCAATTCTTCGAACGCCGTCAATCCAAATATGCGGCTGCACGTTCTTCAAAAAATGGTCAAAATCCCTCATACGTCACGACGAAGTAGTGAGTTCAATCCAAAATGGTCGCTACATTTTCGAAAAGTACTTATGGGCCCAAAACGGACACCGTTTGCATAAG
>NW_019240016.1:115307-115942 GCF_002742605.1 Olea europaea var. sylvestris
TACATTTCTGAAAACTACTTATGGTCCCGAAACGGACACCGTCTACGAACGTTATGCTCAATTCTTCGAACGCCGTCAATCCAAATATGCAGCTGCGCGTTCTTCAAAAAATGGTCAAAATCCCTCATACGTCACGACGAAGTAGTGGGTTCAATCCAAAATGGTCGCTACATTTTCGAAAAGTACTTATGGGCCCAAAACGGACACCGTTTGCATAAGCTACGCTCATTTCTTAGAAGCTCGAAAATCCAAGCGTCAAAATATGCAAGCGGTCGTTCTTCATAAAAAGGACGAAAACCCTAATACGTCATTACGAAATCGTGAGCTAAACCCACAGCGGTCGCTACATTTCCGAAAACTACTTATGGTCCCAAAATGGACACCGTTTGTGAAAATTATGCTCAATTCTTCGAACGCCGTCAATCCCAATATGTAGCTGCACGTTCTTCAAAAAATGGTCAAAATCCCTCATACATCACGATGAATTGTGAGTTCAATCCAAAAGGGTCGCTACAATTTCGAAAAGTACTTATTGGCCCAAAATGGACGCCATTTGCATAAGTTACGCTCATTTCTTCGAAGCTCGAAAATCCAAGCGTTAAAAATATGAGAGCGGTCATTCTTCAAAAAAAGGA
>NW_019240017.1:0-1794 GCF_002742605.1 Olea europaea var. sylvestris
TTTTTTCCATCCAGACGAAGTTTACTTGCCCTCGTCTGTTTCATGGTTCTTCGAAAACGGAGCACTTCTGTACAAACGGGGAAGAGATAAAGGTTTAAACATCGACTCTAAAGGCTCAAATTTGCCTGGCGGCGGGTGGAATGATGGAAAATTCTGGCTTGATTTACCAGACGATGACGAAAATAGTGATTATCTCAAGTGTGGTAACATTGAAAGCACAGAGTTGTACGTTCACATAAAACCTGCTTCAGGGGGAACTTTCACCGACGTTGCCATGTGGATCTTCTGCCCATTCAATGGTCCAGCTACAATTAAAGCGGGGATGCTAAATTATTCTTTTAACAGATTAGGCCAACATGTTGGCGATTGGGAGCATTTTACTCTCCGCTTGAGCAACTTCACCGGAGAACTTTGGAGCATGTATTTTTCAGAACACAGTGGTGGTGAATGGCTCGATGCAAGTGAGTTGGAGTTCATTGAGGGAAATAAGTCGATTGTATATTCATCGAAAAGTGGCCATGCAAGTTTCCCACATCCTGGGTGCTATATTCAGGGTTCTACGAAACTTGGAATCGGGGTCAGGAATGATTGTGCTAAGAGCAAGTACGCCGTGGACTCTAGCATCAAGTACCAAATTATCGCAGCTGAGTACCTTAGAGACGGAAACTTTACAGAACCACATTGGTTACAGTATATGAGGGAATGGGGTCCGACGATTGTTTACAATTCACGATCTGAACTGGAGAAGTTACTCAAACACCTTCCGTTTTTCATTAGGTTTTCGGTGGAAAATCTCATCGAAATTTTCCCGACCGAACTTTATGGCGAGGAGGGGCCAACGGGACCAAAGGAGAAGGACAATTGGGATGGAGATGAAAGGTGTTAAACCTTCTTTTTCTCTGAACGGTCTTGGAAATATTTTGCTAGATGGTACAGAAGGCATTTTTAGGCTGCTTTTGTGAAAAGGAATTGCATAGTCGAATTAAGATTTATTGAGAAATAATGCATAGTTTTTTGTTACACACAAAAGTGGAAATCAAGTTCAATATGGGTTAGTCTAGGAGGTGTGCATGTGTATGTTATTACATTAAAGATTGTACCATTATTACTCATTACAAATTAATATGATACCTTTCTATTCTTTGCTTGGCTAAGCTTTAATTTAAGTGCTTATAAACGGCGGCTCTCGAGGAATGTGTGGTTAAAAGAAGATGAAAGTTGTGGACTTCAAGAAATATATGATTAGAAATGATGTTAGATCGATTTATGAGAATAGACCAAAATAGAATTTTCACAAGTTGTATAATCACTGTTTATATGGCCGTGGACCTCTTGTTTTATTGTTCAATACATTAAATTAAAGTATCATAACTCCATTCGACGATATATCAACAGAAACTCACTGCTACCTAAGAAAATTCAAGATATGATGGGATCAGTCAATGAACAAGAGCATTCAAAGGTAACACAAAGTTCTGCGGATTCTAAAGATTTACAAGTTAAAAACCACAAATGAGGGGGTCAAATTGACTTGAGAAATCAAATGCCAAGTATGCTATCTAGAAATTAATGAAGAGGAAATCGTGGAAGGGATAGATATATTTTGCCTAATTGAAGAGGGCTGCCAAGAATAGTAAACCTACATCGAGCAAGTTGACGCCTAAGTGACACCGGAGGTCAAAAGACGACTTGCTGGTCCCATATAGAATGAGACCAGAGATGCCCCTACTGTCAGAAAGAATGAATCCAAGAGTGCTATTCTGCAAACTGCATGAGCAAATGTGTTAAATGAAG
>NW_019240018.1:0-1794 GCF_002742605.1 Olea europaea var. sylvestris
ATAACAAAAATTAAAGCAACAAGATGAAAAATCAGAAAGTTGTCAAAAACAAATTTGAAGGCTCGAACGCGGGATCACTATCCTCAAACGATATTTGCCACCTCTCGAAATTGAATGAGATGCTTAAGGTTTTAGCAAATAGTTTGTCGGATTATATCAAGCCTTGTAAATAATTTAATACTAAAGTACAAGTGCAATCCTCCAAAATTTTAAAAACACTAGGAAGATATTAAATATGAATGTAAATCAATAATTTGATTCAATATAGAATGATTTGTGGATCTCAAGATTTTTTCAATGTTTTCTCATATGTTTGTATTGATGATTCATCACTTATTTATAGGCCTCAACCAATACACCACGAAATGATGCCAAAACTTGATAAAAAGTGACAACTTTTAATTCAAAATAATAGCCAAGTTTCAAATTAAAAAATCAGCCAATGTCTAGTATAAATCTTGTGAACGCATAATAGAAGTAAATTCAACAATAGCTCGACTAAAAGGGGATAGGGAGAGTTGACGGAAAATGCATGACGGGAGCTTTTACATCCTCTTATATGCATGGAAGACCTGAGTGAATAAAAAATCCCAAAAAAAAGTGGCCCCATCCCCTACTGTGAGACTTCTGTCGAGTATTTTTGATCAATGTAGCATCATTGAAAAATAATTATGTAGCTGGAAATAGAAACCTTGTTGGCTTTTAATATTGTTGGTTTAACTTTCTTTATGTCGTCGAAACGCAATTCAAGTAACCATGGTAAATCTTGACCTTTTAACTTTTTGTGTTATACGATCTCACAAATAAGTTGTTAATGATTTTGCACCACCAAATGGAAGAGTGTACAATATTGAGTGGAGAAAAGCATACATAGTGAAGAAAGAAGCATAAGTCATTAAAAAGTGACTTAAGTAATCCATCTGACTTTGAGAAAGCTCTTACAAATCATTTTCCAGTATTTCCTATCATCTTCTGCTTCCATTACGTTCAACTTGGCTTCTTCTGCAAAACCCTTCTGCGATTGTAAAAAAATTACATAAAAAATGAGTTTGCAGAGTATAAGAAATAGTGAAAAACAATTGCAGCAGTTAAATTGACCATTGCATGTGCCTGTAATGCATAATTCACATAAATTCATTGGGTTATTTGGATGTGAATAACGTAAAAAGTGGCAAAAATTTAAATTGACTGTCAACTCTCTGCAAATCCTTTTCCTTTATTCGAGTTAAGGACCTGCTATTGAAAGGAAAAAGGTCTCAACGTGTAACAAAATTTACTATTACCATCTCTTAATCGATTACAAATGAAAACTATAGTTACGATAAGTGAATTTACAATATATGATTTGTCTACCTCAAAGGAGATGTTCGAAAGAAGCTGATCAATGATATTGTCAAGAATGTCTTTATTATATTCAGGATGTCCCTGAATTCCTAGAATGTAGTCTCCAAATTTGAACATTTCTACACATGTTTTATCAGAACATGCAAGAACTTGTGCTCCCTCAGGCACTTCACAAACCTGTCAATTAATTTCACAACCTGTCAAATTTCTTCAATGAAGTTAAAAATAAAAATAACAACAACAATAACAAAAACTAAACATGTAAATAGAGCGTGAAAAAATTAAAAAAGAGATATATACCTCATCTTTATGGCATTCAATGATTGAAAGAGAGGGAGGAATTCCATTCAAACTATCGTTAATGTATTCCTCGGTAAACCTAACCTTTCTTATTCCAATATCCCAACCACTATATGCTTTCCCAACTTTTCCTCCCAAAGCTCTACACAA
>NW_019240019.1:0-1794 GCF_002742605.1 Olea europaea var. sylvestris
AATTTAAAAGTCAATCCAAACTTTTTCAATACATGAACACAATCTAAAGCAAAACTCAAACACCAACCTATGAAACAAAGATAGAGACGGTTTAGAACAAGTAAATATTGAATTAATTGATTAATACAATAGTGCCTAACCAATGATATTGTGCTTAAGAACATTCCCTTTATCAAGAATCTTAATGGCCATACTTGCAAACAGCTTGATGCTCATCAATAGTCTTCATGGGTTCAAGCAATTAAACTTTGTGGAAATTACATCTAGGGCTGTTTTTCAAGATTGCATTTCATAAATAAGACTTCAAGTTTCATCTTTCATAATTCAGATTTTAGTTAATTATTTAACATTTAGAAAATAAACAAAATGAAAAATTAATCATATATTCTCTCTCTCGTCCAACGTTTCTTCTGTCTCTCTCTCATCCTTTCCGCCGATAGAGATTTTTTGTAGTGATTGTTGTGATGTTAGCTGTGGTGATAAGGTAGTGGTGATGTTGGCAATTGTTGTGCTATGGTGCGGTGGTGGAGGTATGTGCGGGCAGTGTTGGGAACGAAGGTGTCGTGGTGCGGCGATGATGTGTTACTGGGATGCTACGACTTCAGTGGTTAAGTGAGTGGTGTGGTGCTATGCACAGTTTTGGTTGTCGTGGGTAGGGTGAGATGTGGTGATGGTGGTTCTGACGGCGACGGTTTTGGTGGTGTTGTGTTTGTTGACAGTGGTGAGATGGTGGTCACAAGTGTTAGTGGCGTTCACAAATTATTTGGTTGACCGTGATCATTAAATTGGTTAATCTGTAAGCAATGAAAAAGATAAATTGTGACCGAAAAATAATGTGTGACTTGAAAAATTGTTAATCTGTAATCGATAATTTGATAATTTGTGACTGTATAATAAGTTGTGACTTGTAATATTTCTTCTTTGTGATCAATAAATAAATCGTGACTTATAAATTTTTCGATTTGTGACCAATGAACAAACTGTGACCTATGAAATTTTTGAATTGTGACCATAAAATAATTTGTGACATAAAATTTCTGATTTGTGGCAAAAAAATAATAAATGACGAATTAAATCGTTAATTTGTGACCAAATTATATAGGAGCTTGTTTGGTAGGGCTTAAAAGCCAGTTAAAATCAATTTTTTGACTGTTATTTCACTATTCCAATCGTCATTTTTGAATTGTTCTCTTACAGGTATGACCCAATTTCTCTCTAACGGTCCCTACCAAACAAGCACTAGATCCGTGACTTAAATATGTTTAATTAATTAAATTATATATAATTTTTGCTAAAAATCTGATTTTTGAAATTTAGAACTTGTTTTTTTGTTTTTGAAATGTTTCATACTTAATCTCTTACTTATGAAATTTTCCCTTAAACTTTTGCACCATCCTTAGTTTTATAAACAACAAGGGCAAAACCTTTTGGCTTCCCAGTCTGCTTATCAAACCCTCGATGTGGCCCTTCCTCAATCTCAACATACATGGAAAAAATCCCCAACAATCCTAGAGTAACCACACAACCAAATATCAAATACAGAAAACTGGCTTAATACAGATGAATTAAGACTGGAAAATGAATTGTGTCCATAAAGAAATCATATATTATGTATTTCATCCACCATTGAGTTGTGTTACTTTTTAGAAGGGGAGTTCAAGAATTGTTTATTTACCCTCATAAGTTTCAAATTTTGAATTAACTTCGAAGAAAAGTTACAACACACAATACCAAGTGCAAAAAAACTTAAAATTTTAGAATCATACATAACAAATTAGAAGTAACGAATGCTAT
>NW_019240020.1:0-1794 GCF_002742605.1 Olea europaea var. sylvestris
AGCAAGACAATGGTGGGCTAGCAGTGGACCCATCCACTTCGGTAGCAAAAAAGTGATGCTTTTTTTCTATGACCTCTTCCACCTTGTTTTTTCTGTTGTCCTCCAAGGGAAGTCTCTCGCAGCCTCTTGGCCAGCTACTTTTTTATTGACCTTCTCAATTTGGTCCCTCACCTATTTGCCAGCAACAAATGAGAGCTTCAACCCTTTCATCCCTACTATGGAGGTGGTCACTGGTATGGTAGCCATGACGGGGGTAGAGTGCCTCTTCTTCTCGAAGTTCTCTATAAGATATACTAAGGAACATATAAAACACAAAGTTAGAAAAAAAAACCGAACTATACCAGGTAATTACTACCTAATAATCGCAGAAGTACCTCTTCGAGCCATCAGATTGAATTTTTCAAAAAAATTGCCTAGAAATGACAAGTCTTTCAAACTCCCTCGAAGAAGCTGGATGTTGGTAAACGTTCTTTATAAGCTTAAGTATCGAACAGTTGAGCTTGAAACAATCAACTACCCTTACAAAAAGGAAATAAAACATTAGAGACCACATCAACATAATCATTCAATGAAATAATAGGGTACAACACTCGCTGGCTTTTGAATAGGAGATCGAAACTATCATACGGGGGATGGTTTCGCCCTCACACACTGCCATTCCCCTTTCTCCAAAACTACGTCTCGTTTCACCCGTTGATGGAGAATGGAAGGCCAATGACAAAGAGAGAATGTGATCCCCAAGGACACAGGGAATATTACCCTTGGAATTTCCTTCCCTAAGGACCTAAGTTGTAGGAAGGTCTGGAACATGTGAAGGAGTATATCCTCACCTAAAGAGGTCTCCTTCAGAGAAAGTAAGACCCCACTAGTTGGGCCTAGGTACTAAGGATGAATTGGGTGGGGGTGGGTGCCAGTCTGTATGACCTCAGAACAGCCCTAAAGAACAAATGTAATGGCAGTCGAAGTCCTATTTTTAAAAGGAACTCACTAATAACTATACACCCCAACCTCGGGTAACAAGCACACTCATCAAGAAAAGGGACCAAGAGCTCTATGTCATAAGGGATGCAATATTTTTCTCTCAAGGTTACTAAGTGAGAGGCAACTACAATGGATGGGATTTTCAAAGCCTCACAAAACTCTTTTCCAGCCCTACCCCCCGTTAATGGAAAGCAACTCCGCCCAGCCCTAATGACCTCGGTGAGGTGGACAGTATTGGTGATTTGATCCCCTATTTTAGATGCTAATTCAAACAAAAGGAAACTTAAGAGTTGAAACTAACGTAAGAACAGGGCAAAGGTCTCCAGAATTTGAATTCAAGTTGATGCAAAGGCAAAACTGATTTTTTGCCCTAAAGCGTTGTCTTTTATAGGCAGAGGCATTCGACCCCAACCGTCAGATGAGGGTCCAGATCATCCAGCCGTTAATTGCATGATTAAATTTGAACCCACTCACCACATCTATCATTTCGCATTCTAAGGCCCAAAAAATGGCATCACACTTATGCGCTTTAACATGTTTAAGCGACAAAAAGCATGCCCACGACAACCATTATTATGCATTAAATAAGGAGATGGTTGCGTGTGTGGGAACTCGAACCGTTGTTAGTCTTCTTTTTTAGGAGTTGCAGAAGACGGCCAATCATTTCGGCATGATTTTCGACAATGCCTCGTGCTCACCAACATTGAACCCATATAGCCTCTACAATTTCTCTAACTGCTGGTCCAAATTGATGAAGCACACCACTTCAACCTTATGCTTCATAACTTCGACATCATCATATATATATATATA
>NW_019240021.1:0-1794 GCF_002742605.1 Olea europaea var. sylvestris
ACCGCGCCGGGTGTAATTTCGTCATTTTTTGCGACTGTGTCGGAATTGGCTAAAATTTGACTGGGTGATCGGATACAAAAACTTAGCTGGGGGCAATTTCGTCATTTTTCTCGACTGTGTTGGAATTGGCTGAAATTTGGCAGTTTGATCGGAAATAAAAATCGCGCCAGCCGCTATTTCGTCATTTTTCTCGACTGTGTCGGAATGGGCTCAAATTTGACATGTTTATCGGGAACAAAAATCGCGCCGGGGGCAATTTCGTCATTTTTCTCGACTGTGTCGGAATGGGCTCAAATTTGAAAAGTTGATCGGTAACAAAAATCGCGCCGGGTGTAATTTCGTCATTTTTCGCGACTGTGTCGGAATTGGCTAAAATTTAACTGGTTGATCGGAAACAAAAACCGCGTCGAGGGCAATTTCGTCATTTTTCTCGACTGTGTCGAAATTTGCTAAAATTTGGGGGTTTGATCGGAAATAGAAATTGCGCCGGCGGCTATTTCGTCATTTTTCTCGACTGTGTCAAAATGAGCTCAAATTTGACAAGTTGATCGGGAACAAAAATCGCGCCGGGTGTAATTTCGTCATTTTTCTCGACTGTGTCGGAATTGGCTGAAATTTGGCAGTTTGATCTAAAATAAAAATCGCGCCTGTGGCAATTTCGTCATTTTTCTCGACTGTGTCGGAATGGGCTCAAATTGGACAGGTTGATCGGGAACAAAAACCGCGCCGGGTGTAATTTCGTCATTTTTCAAGACTGTCTGAATTGGCTAAAATTTGACTGGTTGACCGAAAACAAAAACCGCGCCGGGGGCAATTTAGTCATTTTTCTTGACTATGTCGGAATTGGCTGAAATTTGGCAGTTTGATCCGAAATAAAAATCGCGCCGACGGCATTTTCATCATTTTTCTCGACTGTGTCAGAATGGGCTCAATTTTGATAGGATTATCGGGAACAAAAATCGCGCCGGGTGTAATTTCGTCTTTTTTCGCGACTGTGTCAGAATTGGCGAAAATTTGACTTGTTGATCGGAAACAAAAACCGCGCCGGGGGCAATGTCGTCATTTTTCTCGACTCTGCCGGAATTGGGTGAAATTTGGCAGTTTGATCTGAAACAAAAACCGCGCCAGGGGCAATTTCGTCATTTTTCTCGACTCTGTCGGAATTGGCTGAAATTTGGCATTTTGATCTGAAACAAAAATCGCGCCGGGGGCAATTTCATCATTTTTTTCTACTGTGTCGGATTTGGCTCAAATTTGGAAGTTTGATCGGAAACAAAAATCGCGCCGGTGGCAATTTGGTCATTTTTCTCGACTGTGTCGGAATTGGCTGAAATTTGGCAGTTTGATCTAAAATAAAAATCGCGCGGGGGGTAATTTCGTCATTTTTCTCGACTGTGTCGGAATGGGCTCAAATTTGACAGGTTGATCGGGAACAAAAAGCGCGTCGGGTGTAATTTCGTTATTTTTCGCGAACTTGTCGGAATTGGCTAAAATTTGACTGGTTGATCGGATACAAAAACTGCGCCGGGGGCAATTTCGTCATTTTTCTCGACTGTGTCGAAATTGGCTGAAATTTGGCAGTTTGATCTAAAATAAAAATCGCGCCGGGGTCGATTTCGTCATTTTTCTCGACTGTGTCGGAATGGGCTCAAATTTGACAAGTTGATCGAGAACAAAAACCGCGTCGGGTGTAATTTCGTCATTTTTTGCAACTGTGTCGGAATTTGCTAAAATTTGACTGGTTGATCGGATACAAAAACTGTACTGGGGGTAATTTCGTCATTTTTCACGACT
>NW_019240022.1:0-1793 GCF_002742605.1 Olea europaea var. sylvestris
AATTCCCCTCTCTCTGCCTAAAGCCACATTCTGAGCCTATCCACATGAGTCCACCCACCGTGGTCTCGCCTCACCTATCTATTGGGGTCCATCTTAATAAAGGTCAACCTTATTAAGAGGAGTGTCCCAATCCTTTATATATTGGTCATTATTTCGATATTTTACCGATGTGGGATTATATTCCCTTAACATGCCCCCGCAAGATGGTGGCTCGTTTGAGCAGACCAATCTTGAAATCCGTGTGCTCATTTTTAGAGACTTAATCAGATCGAATCGCTCGTTGGAGCTTAATGGGCTCTGATACCATGTGAAGATTTGGGGTCCATCTTAATAAAGGTCAACCTTATTAAGAGGAGTGTCCTAATCCTTTATATATTGATCATTATTTCGGTATTTTACCGATGTGGGATTATATTCCCTTAACAATTTCTAGTTCCAATATCCAAGATTCACAAATTCAAGCTCAAAACAAATATTCTTTTAAAAAATAAGATTAATTCTTTACTTCAACATTAACCCCAATGACTCAACACACAAAAGAATATATAAGAGAAAAAATGCTAAGATTCGGAAGTAACCCAAAAAATTTCAAATTTGTACCCTGGCCTTTAAATCAAATCAAAGTTCCGAAGCCACTTTTCCATCCATAGTTCACCCATGCAGAAAAATGCACACTTTCTGTAACATTCACATGGAATATACTCTTAAATACAGATTCAAAGCCAGAAAATTAGGATTTCTACCTGCAATTGGTTGCAATGGAGCCAAGACATTAGTAGTGAACCCCTCACACGACGAGAGCACCAAAACTTTAAAATTTTTAAACGACTTGGAGATCAGTTCCAAGCTCTCATCCGTAACCACCATGCGCTTGAGCTTGATTTGTTCGACCCGCATGTAAGACCTAGCCATGGCTGAGATCCATGGATACATATATGCACCCCAACCCTCTGGCACCAAGTAAAAAATAAAAAATAAAATTGTTGTGCGCGGATAGAGCCTCTCCGTGCAGTACGGAGAGTGCTCTCCTTGTGCAGAATTGGGATCAGAGTACTCAAAACGGAATTGTAATTGATAATCAAATGGTAGAATGCAAATAAAAATAATGGTCAATCACCTGTAAATCCAGAGACTTCAGCCATCTCTCAGAAATAAACATTAGCCCAACTTCTATTACATTATAGCACCAAGTTAACTTGAAACTCTTAAGTTTGGTAAAGGCACCTCCAACGGTAGCCAAGCCCGAGTCTGATAAACTACACTTCCTCATTTCATCTAGTTTAGATTTGTAGAATTTATAGAATAGAAAACAAATGATTACATGAAAGTACAATAAATTAGAGAGATTTGATTTAAAACGTTTCCTGATAATATGTGTTCATCATGGGTGTTGCAATTTCGGCTGGAATTGGAGGTATGGCCGTGCTTGCTGATGGGATTTTCAGTCAGATGTCGAAGGTATTGGATTGTGGAGTGAGACGATGTCAGAGCTGATAGTTGCGTGAAAAAAAAAATGTGGAGGACAATAGGAAATTACGACACGTGTCTTGCAGAACTTTCACTCTTTTATATATGTAAGATAAGATATATAGGCCCATATTGTTACAACCGAATTCTTTTAGGCCAAAAATCAATGGTTGAATTGTCAAAGTCAAAGTCAAAGAGGGATTAAAATGTAAGAAAGTATTTTATTGGGGTTATTTTATGATAAAAAAAATGTTTTGAGGGTTTAAGATGGATAAAAATTTTAAGTTTGGATTTATTTTTCAAAATTTGGAAGTTAAGGATTTAAT
>NW_019240023.1:0-1793 GCF_002742605.1 Olea europaea var. sylvestris
TCAGTCAAATTTTAGTCGATTCCGACACCGTCGCTAAAAATGATGAAATTGCCCCCGATGCGATTTTTGTTTCCGATCAATTTTTCAAATTTTTGATAATTCCAGCACCGTTGCGAAATTGACCCCGGCGCAATTTTTGTTTCCCATCAATCAGTCAAATTTTAGGCGATTCCGACACCGTCACGAAAAATGACTAAATTGCCCCTGCGCGATTTTTGTTTCCCATCAATCAGCTAAATTTTAGCCGATTTCGTCACAGTCGCGAAAAATGACGAAATTGCCCCAGGCGCGATTTTTGTTTCCAATCAATCTGTCAAATTTTTGCCCATTCCAACACCGTCGCGAAAAATGACGAAATCGCCCCCTGCGCGATTTTTGTTTCCCGTCAATCAGTCAAATTTTAGTCGATTCCGACACCGTCGCGAAAAATGATGAAATTGCCCCCGGCGCGATTTTTGTTTCCGATCAATCTGTCAAATTTTTGCTCATTCCAACACCGTCGCGAGAAATGACGAAATTGCCCTTGGCGCGATTTTTATTTCCGATTAATCTGCCAAATTTGAGCTGATTCCGACACAGTCGTGAAAAATGACGAAATTGCGCCCGACGCGATTTTTTTTTCCGATCAATATGTCCAATTTGAGCCGATTTCGACACCGTCGCGAAAAATGATGAAATCGCCCCTGCGCGATTTTTGTTTCCCATCAATCGGTCAAATTTTAGCCGATTCCGACACCGTCGCGAAAAATGACGAAATCGCCCCCTGCGCGATTTTTGTTTCCCGTCAATCAGTCAAATTTTAGTCGATTCCGACACCGTCGCGAAAAATGATGAAATCGCCCCCTGCGCGATTTTTGTTTCCCGTCAATCAGTCAAATTTTAGTCGATTCCGACACCGTCGCGAAAAATGATGAAATTGCCCCCGGCGCGATTTTTGTTTCCCGTCAATCAATCAAATTTTAGTCGATTCCGACACCGTCGCGAAAAATAATGAAATTGCCCCCGTCGCGATTTTTGTTTCCGATCAATCTGTCAAATTTTTGCTAATTCCAACACCGTTGCGAAATTGACCCCGGAGCAATTTTTGTTTCCCATCTATCAGTTAAATTTTAGCCGATTCCGACATCGTCACGAAAAATGACTAAATTGCCCCTTTGCGATTTTTGTTTCCCATCAATCAGACAAATTTTAGCCGATTTCGACAATGTCGCGAAAAATGACGAAATTGCCCCCGGCGCGATTTTTGTTTCTGATCAATTTGTCAAATTTTTGCTCATTCCAACACCGTCGCGAAAAATGACGAAATCGCCCCTGCACGATTTTTGTTTCCCATCAATTAGCTAAATTTTAGCCGATTTCGTCACTGTCGCGAAAAATGACGAAATTGCCCCCGGCGCGATTTTTGTTTCCAATCAATCTGTCAAATTTTTGCCCATTCCAACACCGTCGCGAAAAATGACGAAATTGCCCCGGCGCAATTTTTGTTTCCCATCAATCTGTGAAATTTTAGCCGATTCCGACACCGTCACGAAAAATGAGGAAATTGCCCCTGCGCGATTTTTGTTTCCCGTCAATCAGTCAAATTTTAGTCGATTCCGACACCGTCGCGAAAAATGATGAAATTGCCCCGGCGCAATTTTTGTTTCCCATCAATCTGTGAAATTTTAGCCGATTCCGACACCGTCACGAAAAACGACGAAATTACCCCTTCGCGATTTTTGTTTCCCATCAATCAGTCAAATTTTAGCCGATTTCGACACTGTCGCGAAAAATGACGAAATTGCCCCCGGCCC
>NW_019240024.1:0-1793 GCF_002742605.1 Olea europaea var. sylvestris
AAGCACAAGATTTATTTTATTTTGTTTTATTTTTTATTTTTTAAACTCTCTCATTTTCTCAAAAAAGGAACATTGCAACTAATATATTCAAAATCCCTAAAGATGGAGAGAAATAGAGTAACGGGTTCACGTGACGTGACTACTGATGATGGATACATAACTCATCATCCAACTCTTTACATCAATTTATAAACTTCGATTTTAACGAGAGTGGTTATTTATCTTAGAGAAATCGAACCGATTCCAAAGCTAGCATTCACGGAGTAAAAACTTGATACTGTCAAAATTAAGCCATCATTAGTAAATGATGAATCACAAAAAAAATAAAAAATAAAATAGAACACTTAACATCAGCAGCACGATCCCGAAGAGAAATACAGTATATACGATTAATACCTGTATCTGCGGCGGCCGTGTGCACGAATCTCGGCCTGGTATTTGGCCTTGCAGGTGTCAAGTGGGTACAATATGGTGGTGCTCACCACCGCTCCTATAGCTCCCGACGTCGCGTCCGAAATCGATTCCAGATCAACTGACACCGACATATCCTCTTTGTATGTCGATTTCACAGAAATTTACGTGCGTAAAAAGTCTCTGATTTTCTTGTTCATCAACAATTGATCGTATAAGAAGAAACAGGAACGGGATCAAGAACAATGTTATGAGGAGATCACCAGATCATGGAAGAAGAATGATAAATGACAGACTGATTAGGCGAAATTAACAACAATGGCTGCTAGAAAGTGACAAATAGGAATGGGAGCATTTTGGTTTTGGATCGAGTCTTCTTGAGAAGCGTGAACAACTTTAATTTCGCAATGTTACAGCTTTCTCCAATGAGGTTAGGCTTCTTGTTTTTCATTAGGCTATTACTTTGACAAAAGGACAAAAAAAAAAGGGCAAATTTGACTTTCCACTATTTGGTGCAAAATGAACCGTGTTACATCAAATAACAAAATGGTTCAAGTTTTAGTACTACATTGAATCGAAATTTGGTGTTTTGACAATCAATCGCACTCCGTGATTGTTTGCCTTTTGGGAGTGGTTATTAATTATTTAATTATAAATACATATAAGAGATGAATAAATAAGATTCATCCCATTTGACACTCATTTTCATTTTCATTTTTTTTCTTTTTAACCAAATAATCTTTCATAAAATAATATTACACGCAAATAAAAAAAATTTCATTCTTTTCACCCATACATTTTTCAAATAAACAATATTCCAACTATTAAAATTTGGATAAAATGGGGGCCTAACAGGAGATAATATTTGTAATTTTTAAAAAATATATAAATAACAAAGAGTTAAATTAGAATTTATGGGCGGGATAACACGTCACCTGTCCTTGTTTACTATTCGGATGAGGGATTCTCCGACTCGATGAGATAATGCGGGCCGGAGAATTCGACAATTACTTGTTCGGAGAAAGTATAAATATTAAAAAATAAAAAATATATAAAAATACTAATAATTAAATATTGTTAAATATATAACTTTGTATAAATAAATAAAAGATGATTTATTTTAGGAATAAATTAAATTTCTAGATTAAAATTACCAGCATCACATCGCATTAGAACTCAGAAAAAAATGTAATTACATGTCTCTATTTACATCTAATCATATAAATCATATTAACCATGTGGGCAATGCATGTTAAATTCTAACAAACACATCACATTATCCATCTAATGTATAAATTATGTTTGCATGTTATGATTTGGGGTTTCATTTTAAAATATCAATTTTGTTAAGAGGAGTAGTTCAAAATCTTATAAGTTGGTCT
>NW_019240025.1:0-259 GCF_002742605.1 Olea europaea var. sylvestris
AATCGCGCCGGGGGCAATTTCGTTATTTTTCGCGACGGTGTCGGAATCCGCTAATATTTAACAGATTGATCGGAAACAAAAATAGAGCCGGGAGCAATTTCGTCATTTTTCGTGACGGTGTCGAAATCGGCTAAAATTTGACAGATTGATCGGAAACAAAAATCGCGATAGGGGTAATTTCGTCATTTTTCGCTACGGTGTCGGAATCGGCTAAAATTTGACTGATTGATCGGAAACAAAAATCGCGCCGGGGTCAATT
>NW_019240025.1:384-619 GCF_002742605.1 Olea europaea var. sylvestris
GCGACGGTGTCGGAATCCGCTAAAATTTAACAGATTGATCGGAAACAAAAATCGCTCCGGGGGCAATTTCGTCATTTTTCGCCACGGTGTCTGAATCGGCTAAAATTTGACTGATTTATCGGTAACAAAAATCGCGTCGGGGGCAATTTCGTCATTTTTCGCGACGGGGTCGGAATCGGCTAAAATTTGACTGATTGATCGGAAACAAAAATCGAGCCGGGGGCAATGTCGTAAT
>NW_019240025.1:1055-1468 GCF_002742605.1 Olea europaea var. sylvestris
TGGGGTCGGAATCGGCTAAAATTTGACTTATTGATTGGAAACAAAAATCGCGCCGGGGGCAATTTCGTCATTTTTCGCGACGGTGTCGTTATCGGCTAAAATTTGACCGATTGATCCGAAACAAAGATCGCGCCGGGGGCAATTTCGTTATTTTTCGCGACGGTGTCGGAATCTGCTAATATTTAACAGATTGATCGGAAACAAAAATCGCGCCGGGAGCAATTTCGTCATTTTTCGCGACGGTGTCGAAATCGACTAAAATTTGACAGATTGATCGGAAACAAAAATCGCGATAGGGGTAATTTCGTCATTTTTCGCTACGGTGTCGGAATCGGCTAAAAATTGACTTATTGATGGCAAACAAAAATCGCGCCGGGGGCGATTTCGTCATTTTTCGCGACGGTGTCGGAATG
>NW_019240025.1:1651-1793 GCF_002742605.1 Olea europaea var. sylvestris
TGACGGTGTCGGAATCGGCTAAAATTTGACTAATTGATCAGAAACAAAAATCGCGCCGTGGGCAATTTCGGGATTTTTCGCGACGGTGTCGGAATCGGCTAGAATTTGACTGATTGATCGGAAACAAAAATCGCGCCGGGGG
>NW_019240026.1:0-1793 GCF_002742605.1 Olea europaea var. sylvestris
ATATATTCAAAAAGATAATAAGTTTTTCAGATAAATTAGAATCCAAAGAACAAATTCAATTTTTTTTAGGATGTTTAAATTATGCAGAAGGATTTATTAAAAATCTTTAAAAAAAAGATATAAAATCCAAGTTTTACTTAGAAAAACAAATACTAAGGGATGTGATGAAAAACATACAGAAATAGTTAAATCATTAAAAGAAGAATGCAAAAATTTACCAAAATTAAGATTACCAGATGAAAAAGATAATTTGATTTTTAATACTATCTCAGATAAATATTGGACAGCAATATTAAAAACAGATCTTAATGAAATTTGTAGATACTCAAGTGGAACATTTAACCAAACAGAAATAAATTATACTACTATGAATAAGAATTACTAGCAATTATTAGAGGAATTAAAAAGTTCTCATTGTTTTTATTATCTTATTGTTGAAATTGATAATTCTCAAGTTGTAGGATTAGTCAGGAATAAGTTACACTCAGAACCACAATACAGAAGGCTTCATAGATGGCAAGCTTATTTAACATTTTATAATTTTGATATAATCTATATTAAATGAGTTAATAATTTTCTTTCAAATTTTCTCAGTAGAAACATAAAATTTGCTGATAGATAAAGCCAAGGTCATGGAATTATACCAATCTATCATACACATACAAAAAAGGACGAATTTTCTTAAAGAAGAATTCGAAAATATAAACTCTGGAGCAACCCAGGTCTCAGAGATGTTCAACTCAAATATAAAATAATTGTTGAATATCACTACTGAACATCAAAAATATGCCATAGAACTCAAATATTAAGTTGATGCTATTGCAGCACAACTAAAAGATATACTGTCTGAAACAGATATATCAAAGAGCTCAGAAATGAGTTTTCCAAATCAATACCAAACAAGGACAACTGAAAGTAGCAGTGGACCCAGACGTGACAACATACCAACTGATAATAAAGGAGATTCCATTTCTGTATCATCAACCAAGAAAGTTATGATACATGAGATAAAAGAGATACCAAAACAATCAGTATCATAGACTAAGAAGATAAATCCCTTTAGATCCAAACAAAGAAAAATATGCCGAAATAGTCAAAATCATTTATGAAATAAAAATAAGTGATTCATATTTCATTTTTTCGAGAAATAATGTTTACCCCAGAATAATAGTCATGGAAGGAGGTGACCCTTCATTTATAAAAATTATGACAGACTATGAATTCATGGATTTGATTTATTCAGGAAAAGATTTTATTGAAATTTCAAAGTTTGATGACATATTCATTAAAGAAGTATTCAGATTTTCCAAACGAAGGAAAATATTTTTAAAATTCTATTCAACCAGTCCAGAATATGATGGAGTTGTTTACTATCCAATTGAACACATAATCTCAATTGGATATGTTGCAGCCAATTTTCAAATTGATGTTACAGAGAATAATAGAAAAGTCCCAACAGTGAGAAAATCATGGATCAGACATAGAAGATCACTTGGAATTAAAGCAATTTACAACATTGCCAAAAAATTGTTATATAAAAAATTCTGGTGCTTTTGCCAATATGAAAATTGGAGGTTGGTATTCAATGGAGGATATGCAAAATCAAAAATTTTAAAAGACTATATTACAAGATTTGATATATATCAATTTTCAGGATGTCTTACCACTATAAAAGAATCCCGCCAGCTAAGGAAGTGTCCCAACTGCATATGAATAAATAAAAGAAGAAGACAAAGCACCTTTTGACAAAGGTGTATGAAGGACAATAATACTACATGTGAAGACATTGAAGA
>NW_019240027.1:0-31568 GCF_002742605.1 Olea europaea var. sylvestris
CAATACATGTGAGGGAAAATGTCACGTGGTATGACAAAACCAAATTCGTTCGTTTACCGTGAAACTATAATCCTTTCGTCAATGTGATCCGATCAATTACGAGATATGGAGTTGTGTCAATCCCGGTCATCGATCATATCTTTCACTCCACTATTAAGTCAATATAAATCGAAAACTCATTTTCGACTTATGAGTACACCTTGGCCAAGGATTTCATCATTGACTTAATTGAATGAAACGCAGATCATAATCTCCTACTATCTAAGAGTGACGAATCCTTTATTGATCAATCACAACCTTCATACGATTCTTGACGTACCCGAACGATGTCGTATTAGCGGCCCTTTTCAGAGCAACATCCAACACCGCCAAAGTATGACTGTCCTCATATAAGGTACCATGACGACCTCAAGTCAAAGGACCAATTTCACTACCGAACGTTAGAGATTAACCACCGACACTCAGATAGTTATCCATGTGGAATCTCTCGACGGGTCTCCAATGTTTTGTTCTATAACAAACATCCACGTGTTCATTTAAGTGTCACCACACTTTAGCTTGTGAGATCGGCTACTTACTTCACAAGTAAGAAATGACACACGTGATGGTCTATCCGTAATAACGATATCCGTATCTCGTTATTACTTACGACCACGGATGATTTAAGATTCAATCAGATGTAATTTGTATCTCACAATCACAACTCCTTGTGATTAACAAATTACAAATATTTGAATCTACGGACTCTATTATTTATTTAATTGTCTATTAATTAAATAATAGATCTGCCATTTAATTGCATTAATTATATATAAAAGTATTTATGTCCAAAGTTGATTGGACCTAGGGCATAATACTTACAACCCTGTTAGATAGTTTAAATTTCAAACAATTTTTCCATCCAATTGACACTTGAAATTAATACAAGTTTCAAACAACGTGTCAAAAATCAGTTTACGAATAGCAAAGTTCAATCAGTAAGGACCTTACTACATGTACACTATGGCGTACACTTTTTATTTCACTTTGCCACGTGCATTACCCTGTTGGACAGCTTAAATTTCAAATGGTTTTTCCATCCAATTAACACTTGACAACAATGCAAGTTTCAAACAACGTGTCAAAAATAATATACAAATAATAAAGTTCTATCGGTAAAAACCTTTCTACATGTACAGTATGATTTACACTTTGTCATGTGACATTACCCTTTTAGACTATTTAAATGTCAAACAGTTTTCCCATCCAATTAACACTTGACAAGAATGCAAGTGTTAAACAACGTGTCAAAAATCAGTGTACAAACAGCAAAGTTCAATCGAAAAGAAACTTACTACACGTACACTATGGTGTATACTTTAGTTTTCACTTTGTCACGTGACATTACCCTAATGGACGGTTTAAATTTCAAACAGTTTTCCCATCTAATTGACGCTTGACAACAATACAAGTGTTAAAAAACGTGTCAAATATCAGTGTAAAAATAGCAAAGTTCAGTCGGTAAAACCTTGCAACATGTAACAAACAGCTTTCCCATCCCATTGACACTTGACAACATTGCAAGTGTCAAACCACGTGTCAAAAATCAGTGTACAAATTGCAAAGTTCTATCGGTAAGGACCTTTCCTCATTTACACTATGGTGTATATTATAGTATTCACTTTGCCACGTGAACTTACCCTGTTGGACAGTTTAAATTTCAAACAGTTTTTCCATCCAATTGACACTTGACAACAATGCAAGTTTCAAACAACGTGTCGAAAATCAGTGTACAAATAGCAAAGTTCAATCGGTAAGGACCTTCCTACATGTTCGGTGTACACTTTTGTTTACACTTACCACGGGACATTACCCTATTGGACAGTTTAAACTTTGAACAGTTTTCCCATCCAATTGATGCTTGACAACAATGTAAGTGTCAAGCAACATGGGAAAAATCAGTGTACACATAGCAAAGTTGAATCGGTAAAAACCTTGCAACATGTATCAAACAGTTTTCCCGTCCAATTGACTCTTGACAACAATGCAAGTGTTAAACAACGTGTCAAAAATCAGTTTACAAATATCAATGTTCAATCAGTAAGGGCCTTACTACATGTACACTATGGCGTACACTTTAGTTTACACTTTGCCCCGTGACATTACCTTGTTGGACAGTTTAAATTTCAAACAATTTTTCCATACTATTAGCACTTGACAACAATGCAAGTGTCAAACAACATGTCAAAAATTAGCGCCCAAAATAGGAAAGTTCAAAAGGTAAGAACCTTGCTATATGTATCAAATAGTTTTTCCATCCAATTGACACATGACAACAATGCAAGTGTCAAACAATGTGTCAAAAATCAGTTTTCAAATGGCAAATTTCAATCGGTAAGGACCTTACTACATGTACACTATAGCGTACACTTTAGTTTACACTTTGCCGTGTGACATTACCCTGTTGGACAGTTTAAATTTCAAACAGTTTTCCCATACTGTTGACATTTGACAACAATGCAAGTGTCAAAAAACGTGATAAAAATTAATGTACAAATGGCAAAGTTCAATCAGTAAAAACCTTGCTACATATACACTATGATGTACACTTTAGTTTGCACTTTGCCATGTGACATTACTCTATTGGACAGTTTAAATATCAAACAAATTTTCAATCCAATTGACAACTGACAACAATGGAAATGTCAAACAAGTCCAAAATTAGTGTAGAAATAGCAAAGTTCAATCGGTAAGAACCTTGCTGCATGTATCAAATAGTTTTTTTTGTCCAATTGACACTTGAAAACAATGCAAGTCTCAAACAACAGGTTAAAAATTAGTTTACAAATAGCAAAGTTCAATCGATAAGGACCTTACTACATATACACTAGGGCGTACACTTTAGTTTTCACTATGCCAAGTGATATTACCCTGTTGGACAGCGTAAATTTCAAATAGTTTTCCCATCCAATTGACACTGGACAACAATGCAAGTGTCAAACAACGTCTCAAAAATCAGTGTACAAACAATAAAGTTCAATCGGTTAGAACTTATCTATGTGTACGCTTTAGTTTACACTTTGCCCCATGACTTTACCCTGTTGGATAGTTTAAATGTCAAACAGTTTTTCAATCCAATTGATACTTGACAACAATGCAAGTGTCAAACAACGTGTCAAAAATTAGTGTACAAATAGCAAAGTTCAATCGACAAGAACCTTGCTACATGTACGCTATGGTGTACACTTTAGTTTACACTTTGCCACGTGACATTACCTTGTTGGACAGTTTAAAATTTCAAATAGTTTCCCCATTCAATTGATACTTGACAACAATGCCAGTGTCAAAAAACGTGTCAAAAATTAGTATAGAAATATCAAAGTTCAATTGGTAAGGACATTGCTACATGTACACTATGGTGTGCTCTTTAGTTTGCACATTGCCAAGTGATATTGCCCTGTTGGCCAGTTTGAATTTCAAACAGTTATCCTATCCAATTGACACTTGGCTACAATTCAAGTGTCAAACAACGTGTCAAAATCAGTGTACAAATAGCAATGTTCAATCGATAAGAACTTTACTACATGTACACTATGACGTACACTTTAGTTTACACTTTGCCACGTGACATTACCCTTTTGGACAGTTTAAATTTTAAACAGTTTTCCCATCCAATTGACACTTGACAACAATGTAAGCGTCAAACGACGTGCCGAAAATTAGTGTACAAATAGCAAAGTTCTATCGGTAAGAATGTTGCTACATATACCCTATAGTGCACTTTAGTTTACACTTTGCCACGTGACATTACTCTATTGGATAGTTCAAATTTCAAACAGTTTTCCCATCCAATTGACAACTGACAACAATGTAAGTGTCAAACAACGAGTCAAAAATCAGTGTACAAATAGCAAAGCTCGATCGGTAAGAACCTTGCTACATGTATAAAATAGTTTTCCCATCCAATTGACACTTGACAATAGTGCAAGTGTCAAAAATTAGTTTACAAATAGCATAGTTCAATCGGTAAGGACCTCACTAAATGTACACTATGACGTACACTGTAGTTTTCACTTCGCCACGTGACATTACCATGTTGGCAACCTAAATTTCAAATAGTTTTCCCACCCAGTTGACACCTGAGAACAATGCAAGTGTCAAACAACGTGTTAAAAATCAGGGTGCAAATAGCAAAGTTCAATCGATAAGAACCTTGCTACATGTATCAAATAGTTTTTCCATCCAATTGACACTTGACAACATTGCAAGTGTCAAACAACGTGTCAAAAATTAGTGTACGAATTGCAAAGTTCTATCGGTAAGGACCTTCCCTCATTTACACTATGGTATATATTATAGTATTCACTTTGCCACGTGAAATTACCCTGTTGGACAGTTTAAATTTCAAACAGTTTTTCCATCCAATCGACACTTGACAACAATGTAAGTTTCAAACAACCTGTCGAAAATCAGTTTACAAATAGCAAAGTTCAATCGGTAAGGACCTTCCTACATGTTCACCATGGTGTACACTTTAGTTTACACTTTACCACGTGACATTATCCTGTTGGACAGTTTATACTTTGAACAGTTTCCCATCCAATTGATGCGTGACAACAATGTAAGTGTCAAGCAACATGGCAAAAATCAGTGTACAAAGAGCAAAGTTGAATCGGTAAAAACCTTGCTACATGTATCAAACAGTCTTCCCATCCAATTGACACTTGACAACAATTCAAGTGTCAAGCAACATGTCCAAAATTAGTTTACAAATATCAAAGTTCAATCAGTAAGGGCCTTACTACATGTACACTATGGCGTACACTTTAGTTTAGACTTTGCCCTGTGACATTACCTTGTTGGACAGTTTAAATTTCAAACAGTTTTCCCGTACTGTTGACACTTGACAACAATGCAAGTGTTAAACAACATGTCAAAAATCAGTGTCCAAAATAGGAAAGTTCAATAGGTAAGAACATTGCTATATGCATCAAATAGTTTTCCCATCCAATTGACACATGACAACAATGCAAGTGTCAAACAATGTATCAAAAATTAGTTTACAAATGGCAAATTTCAATTGGTAAGGACGTTACTACATGTACACTATAGCGCTCACTTTAGTTTACACTTTGCCGTGTGACATTACCCTGTTGGACAGTTTAAATTTCAAACAGTTTTCCCATACTGTTGACATTTGACAACAATGCAAGTGTCAAAAAACGTGTTAAAAATTAATGTACAAATAGCAAAGTTCAATCAGTAAAAATCTTGCTACATATACACTATGGTGTACACTTTAGTTTACACTTTGCCATGTGACATTACTCTATTGGACAGTTTAAATATCAAACAATTTTTCCATCCAATTGATAACTGACAACAATGGAAATGTCAAACAACGAGTCCAAAATTAGTGTAGAAATAGCAAAGTTCAATCGGTAAGAACCTTACTGCATGTATCAAATAGTTTTTTCATCCAATTGACACTTGAAAACAATGCAAGTCTCAAACAACAGGTCAAAAATTAGTTTACAAATAGCAAAGTTCAATCAATAAGGACCTTACTACATATACACTATGGCGTACACTTTAGTTTTCACTATACCACTTGATATTACCCTATTGGACAGCGTAAATTTCAAATAGTTTTCCCATCCAATTGACACTGGACAACAATGCAAGTGTTAAGCAACATGTCAAAAATCAGTGTACAAATAACAAAGTTCAATCGGTTAGAACTTTTCTACCCGTACACTTTAGTTTACACTCTTCCACATGACTTTACCCTGTTGGATAGTTTAAATGTCAAACAGTTTTCCAATCCAAATGATACTTGACAACAATGCAAGTGTCAAACATCGTGTCAAAAATTAGTGTACAAATAGCAAAGTTCAATCGACAAGAACCTTGCTACATGTACGCTATGGTGTACACTTTAGTTTACACTTTGCCACGTGACATTACCTTGTTGGACAGTTTAAAATTTCAAATAGTCTCCCCATTCAATTGATACTTGACAACAATGCAAGTGTCAAAAAACGTGTCAAAAATCAGTGTAGAAATATCAAAGTTCAATTGGTAAGAACCTTGTTACATGTACACTGTGGTGTGCTCTTTAGTTTGCACATTGACACGTGACATTGCCCTGTTGGCCAGTTTGAATTTCAAACAATTTTCCCATCCAATTGACACTTGACTACAATTTAAGTGTCAAACAACGTGTCAAAAATCAGTGTACAAATAGCAATGTTCAATTGATAAGAACTTTGTTACATGTACACTATGACGTACACTTTAGTTTACACTTTGCCACGTGACATTACCCTTTTGGACAGTTTAAATTTCAAACAGTTTTCCCATCCAATTGACACTTGACAACAATGTAAGCTCAAACGACGTGCCGAAAATTAGTGTAAAATAGCAAAGTTCTATCGGTAAGAACGTTGCTACATATACACTATGGTGCACTTTAGTTTATATTTTGCCACGTAACATTACTCTATTGGACAGTTCAAATTTCAAACAGTCATCCCATCCAATTGACTACTGAGAACAATGCAAGTGTCAAACAATGAGTCAAAAATCAGTGTACAAATAGCAAAGTTCGATCACTAAGAACCTTGCTACATGTATCAATTAGTTTTCCCATCCAATTAACACTTGACAATAGTGCAAGTGTCAAAAATCAGTTTACAAATAGCATAGTTCAATCGGTAAGGACCTCACTACATGTACACTATGACGTACACTGTAGTTTTCACTTCGCTATGTGACATTACCTTGTTGGCAGCCTAAATTTCAAATTGTTTTCCCACCTAGTTGACACTTGAAAACAATGCAAGTGTCAAACAACGTGTTAAAAATTAGGGTGCAAATAGCAAAGTTCAATCGATAAGAACCTTGGTGCATATATCAAATAGTTTTTCCATCCAATTGACACTTGAGAACATTACAAGTGCCAAACAATGTGTCAAAAATTAGTGTACAAATTGCAAAGTTCTATCGATAAGGTCCTTTACTCATGTACATTATGGTGTACACTATAGTATGCACTTTGCCACGTTAAATTATCTTGTTTGACAGTTCAAATTTCAACCAGTTTTTCCATCCAATTGACAATTGACAACAATGCTAGTGTCAAACAATGTGTCTAAAATTAGTATACAAATAGCAAAGTTCAGTCGGTAATGACCTTGCTACATGTCCACTATGGTGTACACTTTAGTTTACACTTTGTCACGTGACACTACACTATTGGACAGTTTAAATTTCAAATAGTTTTTCCATCCGGTTGACACTTGACAACAATGCAAGTGTCAAACAATGAGTCAAAAATCAATGTACAAATAACAAAGTTCAATCAATAAGTACCTTTCTACATGTACACTATGGTGTAAACTTTAGTTTACACTTTGCCACGTGACATTATCCGGTTGAACAGTTTAAATGTCAAACAATTTTTCGATCCAATTGACGCTTGACAACAATGCAAGTGTCAAACAATGTGTCGAAAATCAGTGTACAAATATCAAAGTTCAATCGGTAAGAACCTTGCTATATGTACACTATGGTGTACACTTTAGTTTACACTTTATCACGTGACGTTACTCTTTTGGTCAGTTTAAATTTCAAACAATTTTCCCATCCAATTGACGCTTGACAACAATGCAAGTGTCAAAAATTAGTGTACAAATAGCAAAGTTCAATCGGTAAGAACTTTGCTACACATATCAAGCAGTTTTCCCATCCAATTGAAGCTTGACAACATTGCAAGTGTCAAACAACGTGTCAAAAATCAGTGTACAAATTGTAAAGTTCTATCGATAAGGAGCTTCCCTCATGAACACTATGCTGTACACTACATTATGCACTTTGTGATGTTAAATTTCAAACAGTTTTCCCATCCAATTGACACTTGACAACAATGCAAGTGTTAAACAACGTGTCAAAAATCAGTGTACAAATAGTAAAGTTCAATCGGTAAGGACCTTGCTACATGTTCACCATGGTGTACACTTTATTTTACACTTTGCCACGTGACATTACACTGTTGGATAGTTTAAATTTCAAGCAATTTTCCCATCTAATTGATGCTTGGCGACAATGCAAGTGTTAAACAACGTGTCAAAAATCATTGTACAAATAGCAAAGTTCAGTTGGTAAGAACCTTGCTACATATACACTATGGTGTACACTTTAGTTTACACTTTGCCACGTCACATTACACTATTGGACAGTTTAAATTTTAAATAGTTTTCCCATACTATTGACACTTGACAGCAATGCAAGTGTTAAACAATGTGTCAAAAAATAGTGTAAAAATAGCAAAGTTCAATAGACAAGAACCTTGCTACATTTATCAAACAGTTGTCCCACCTAATTGATACTTGACAACAATGCAAGTGTCAAACAATGTGTCAGAAATCAATTTACAAATGGCAAAGTTAATCGATAAAGACCTTACTACACATACACTATGGCGTACACTTTAGTTTACACTTTGCCATGTGACATTACCCTGTTGGACACTTTAAATTTGAAATAGTTTTCCTATACGATTGACACTTGACAACAACGCAAGTGTCAAAAACGTGTCAAAAATTAGTGTACAAATAGCGAAGTTCAATCGGTAAGAACCTTACTACATGTACACTATGGTGTACACTTCAATTTACATTTTGCCACGTGACATTACTCTATTGGACAATTTAAATATCAAATAGTTTTCCCATCCAATTGACAACTGACAACAATGGAAGTGTCAAACAACAAGTCAAAAATTAGTGTACAAATAGCAAAGTTCAATCGATAAGAACCTTGCTACATGTATCAAATAGTTTTCCCATGCAATTGACACTTGAGAACAATGCAAGTGTCAAACAACGTGTCAAAAATTAGTTTGCAAATTACATAGTTCAATCGGTAAGGACCTTACTACATTTACACTATGGCATCCACTTCAGTTTTCACTTTGCCACGTGACATTACGGAGTTGGACGGCGTAAATTTCAAATAGTTTTTCCATCCAATTAACACTTGAAAACAATGCAAGTGTCAAACAATGTGTCGAAAATCAGTGTACAAATAGCAAAGTTCAATCTGTATGGACCTTGCTACATGTACACTATGGTGTACACTTTTGTTTACACTTTACCACATAACATTACCCTATTGGACAGTTTAAATTTCAAACAGTTTCCCCATCCAATTGACACTTGACAACAGTGCAAGTATCAAACAACGTGTCAAAAATTAGTGTACAAATAGCAAAGTTCAATCGGTAAGAACCTTGCTACATGTACACTATGGTGTACACATTAGTTTACACTTTCCCATGTTACATTACTCTATTGGATAGTTTAAATTTCAAATAGTTTTTCCATCCAATTGACACTTGAAAAAAATGCAAATGTCAAACAACATGTCGACAATCAGTGTACAAATAGCAATGTTCAATCAGTAAGGACCTTACAACATTTACACTGTGGTCTACACTTTAGTCTACCATTTGCCACACGAAATTGCCCTTCTGGACTATTTAAATTTTAAATAGTTTTTTCATCCAATTGACACTTGGCAATAATGTAAGTGTCAAACAAAGTGTCATAAATCAGTGTACAAATGACAAAGATCAATCGGTAAGAACTTTGCATGTACACTATGGTGTACACTTTAATTTACACTTTGTCACGTGACATTACCCTGTTGGACAGTTTAAATTCCAAACAGTTTTCCCATCCAATTGACTATAGACAACAATGCATGTGTCAAACAACATATCAAAAATCATTGTACAAATAGCAAAGTTCAATCGGTAAGAACCTTGCTACATGTGCACTATGGAGTACACTTTAATTTACATTTTGCCACATGACATTACCCTTTTGGACATTTTAAATTTCAATCAGTTTTTCCATCCAATTGACACTTGACAACAATGCAAGTATCAAACAACACGTTAAAAATTCGTTTACAAGTAGCAAAGTTCAATCGGTAAGGACCTTACTACATGTACACTGTGGTGTACACTTTAGTTTACACTTTGCCATGTCACATTACATTGTTGGACAGTTTAAATTTCAAACAGTTTTCCAATACTATTGACACTTGACAACAATGCAAGTGTCAAAAAACGGGTCAAAAATCAGTGTACAAATAGCAAAGTTCAATAGGTAAGAACCTTGCTACATTTATCAAATAGTTTTCCCTTTCAATTGACTATTGACAACAACGCAAGTGTCAAACAATGTGCCAAAAATCAATTTACAAATGGCAAAGTTCAATCCATAAGGGCCTTACAACATGTACACTATGGAGTAAACTTTAGTTTACACTTTGCCATGTGACATTACCCTGTTGGACACTTCAAATTTCAAATAGTTTTCCCATACTATTAACACTTGACAACAATGCAAGTGTCAAAAATCAGTGTACAAATAGCAAAGTTCAATCAGTAAGAACCTTGCTACATATACACTATAGTGTACACTTCAGTTTACACTTTGCCACATGCAATTACTCAAATAGTTTTTCCATCCAATTGACAACTGACAACAATGGAAGTGTCAAACAATGAGTCAAAAATTAGTGTACAAATAGCAAAGTTCAATAGGTAAGAACCTTGCTGCATGTGCACTATGGTGTACACTTTAGTTTACACTTTGCCACATGAGATTACCCTTTCGGACAGTTTAAATTTCAAACAATTTTCCCAGCCAATTGACACTTGACAACAATGCGAGTGTCAAATAACGGGTCAAAAATCGGTGTACAATTAGCAAAGATCAATCGGTAAGAACATTGCGACACGTACACTATGGCGTACACTTCAGTTTACACTTTGCCACTTGACATTACCCTACTGGGCAGTTTAAATTTCAATCAGTTTTCCCATCCAATTGACACTTGACAACAATGCAAGTGTCAAATAACGTGTTAAAGATCCATTTACAAGTAGCAAAGTTCAATTGGTAAGGACCTTGCTACATGTACAATGTGGTGTACACTTTAGTTTACACTTTGCCACGTGACATTACCCTGTTGGACAGTTTAAATTTCTAACAGTTCTCCCATCCAATTGACACTTGACAACAATGCAAGTGTCAAACAACGTGTCGAAAATCAGTGTACATGTTGCAAATTTCAATCGTTAAGGACCTTGCCACGTCAACACTATGGTGTACACTTTAGTTTACAATTTATCACGTGACATTACCCTGTTGGACAGTTTAAATTTAAAATAGTTTTCCCATCCAATTGACACTTCACAACAATGCAAGTGTCAAACAACGTGTCAAAAATCAGCGTATGAATATCGTAGTTCAATCGGTAAGGACCTTAGTACATGTACAATTTAGTTTACACTTTGCCACGAGATATTACAATGTTCGACAGTTTAAATTTCAAACACTTCTCTCATCCAATTGACCCTCGACAACAATGCATCTGTCAGACAATGTGTCAAAAATCGATGTACAAATAGCAAAGTTCAATCAGTAAGGACCTCGCTACATGTACACTATGATTTACACTTTTGTTTAAACTTTGCCACGTGACATTACCCTGTTGGACAGTTTAAATTTTAAATAGTTTTTCCATCCAATTGACACTTGACAACAATGGAAGTGTCAAACAACATGTCAAAAATTAGTATACAAATGAAAAAGTTCTATTAGTGAGAACCTTACTACATGTGCACCATGTTGTACACTTTAGTTTACACTTTGCCACATGTCATTACCAAGTTGGACAATTAAATTTCAAATTATTTTTCCATCCAATTGACACTTGACAACAATGCAAGCGTCAAGAAACGTTTCAAAAATCAGTGTACAAATTGCAAAGTTCAATCGGTAAGAACCTTGCCACATGTACACTATGGTGTACACATTAGTTTACACTTGACCACGTGACATTACCCTTTCGGACAGTTTAAATTTCTAATAGTTTTCCCGTCCAATTGACACCTGACAACAATGCAAGTGTCAAAAACCATGTCGAAAATCAGTTTACAAATTGCAAATTTTAATCGGTAAGGAACTTGCCACATGAACACTATGGTATACACTTTAGTTTACATTTTGCCACGTGACATTACCCTGTTGGACAATTTAAATTTGATATAGTTTTCCCGTCCCATTGACACTTGACAACAATGTAAGTGTCAAACAATGTGCCAAAAATCAGTGTACAAATCGCAAAGTTCAATCGGTAAGAACTTTGCTTCATGTACACTATGGTGTACACTTTGGTTTATACTTTGCCACATGACATTACGCAGTTGGACAGTTTAAATTTCAAAAATTTTTCTCATTCAATTTACCCTTGACAACAATGCAAGTATCAAACAACGTTTCGAAAATCAGTGTACAAATAGCAAATTTCAATCGGTAAGGACCTTGCCACATGAACAATATGGTGTACACTTTAGTTTACACTTTGCCACGTGACACTATCCTATCGGACAGTTTAAATTTAAAATAGTTTTCCCATCCAATTGACACTTGACAACAATGCAAGTGTCAAACAACGTGTCGAAAATCAGTGTACGAATAGCGTAATTCAATCGGTAAGGACCTTACTACATGTACACTTTGTTTTACACTTTGCCAGTGGACATTACCTTGTTGAACAGTTTAAATTTTGAATAGTTTTCTCGTCCAATTGTCCCTTGACAGCAATGCAGGTGTTAGACAACGTGTCAAAAATCAATGTACAAATAACAAAGTTCAATCGGTAAGAACCTCACTACATGTGCACTATGATTTAGACTTTAGTTTACACTTTGCCACGTGACATTACCATGTTGGACAGTTTAAATTTAAAATAATTTTCCCATCCAATTGACACTTGACAACAATGCAAGTGTCAAACAACGTGTCGAAAATCAGCGTACAAATAGCAAAGTTCAATCGGTAAGGACCTCGCTACATGTACACTACGGTGTACACCTTAGTTTACACTTTGCCAATTGACATTACCCTGTAGGACAGTTTAAATTTCAAATAGTTTTCCCATCCAATGGACATTTGACAACAATGCAAGCATAAAAAAATGTGTCAAAAATCAATGTACAAATAGCAAAGTTCAATCAGTAAGAACCTTACCACATGTACACTATGGTGTACACTTTAGTTTACACTTTACCACGTGACTTTACCCTTTTGGACAATTTAAATTTCTTATAGGTTTCCCATCCAATTGACACCTGACAACAATGCAAGTGCCAAAAACCATGCCGAAAATCAGTGTATAAATGGCAAATTTCAATCGGTAAGGTCCTTGCCACACGAACACTATGGTGTACACTTTAGTTTATACTTTGCCACATGACATTACGTTATTGGACAGTTTAAATTTCAAATAGTTCTCCCATCCAATTAACACTTGACAACAATGCAAGTGTCAAAGAACGTGTCAAAAATCAGTGTACAAATGGCAAAGTTCAATCGGTAAGAACCTTTCAACATGTACACTTTGGTGTGCACTATAGTTTACACTTTACCACGTGACATTACTCTGTTGGACAGTTTAACTTTCAAACAGTTTTCCCATCCTTTTGACACTTGACAACAATTCAAGTGTTAAACAACATGTCAAAAATCAGTGCATAAATAACAAAGTTCAATCGGTAAGGACCTTGCTACATGTACACTATGGTGTACACACTTTAGTTTACACTTTGCCACGTGACACTACCGTATTGGATACTTTTAATTTCAAATAGTTTTCCCATCCAATTGACACTGGACAACGGTGTAAGTGTTAAACAACATGTCAAAAATCAGTGTACAAATATCAAATTTCAATCGGTAAGAACCTTGCTGCATGTACACTATGGAGTAAGTTCTAGTTTACACTTGCCACGTGACATTACCCTGTTAGACAGTTTAAATTTCAAATAGTTCTTCTTTGAAGTTGACACTTCACAACAATTCAAGTGTCAAACAATGGGTCAAAAATCAGTTTACAAATAGCAAAGTTTGATTTGTAAGAACCTTTTTACATGTACACTATGGTGTACACTTAGTTTATACTTTGCCATGTGACATTACCCTGTTGGCCAGTTTAAATTTCGGAAAGTTTTTCCATCCAATTGACACTTGACAACAATGCAAGTATCTAACAACGTGTCAAAAATCAGTGTACAAATAGTAAAGTAAACTTTAGTTTACACTTTGCCACGTGACATTGCCCTGTTGGACAGTTTAAATTTCAAATAGTTTTCCCATCCAATTGACACTTGAGAACAACGCAAGTGTCAGACAACGTGTCAAAAATCTATGTACAAATAGCAAAGTTCAATTGGTAAGGACCTTCCTACATGTACACTATGGTGTACACTGTAGTTTAAACTTTACCACGTGACATTACCCTATTGGACAGCTTAAATTTCAAATAGTTTTTTCGTCCAATTGACACTTGACAACAATCCAAGTGTTAAACAATGTGTTAAAAGTCAGTATACAAATGGAAAAGTTCAATCGGTGAGAACATTGCCACATGCACACTGTGGTGCACACTTTAGCTTACACTTTGCCACATGTCATTACCAAGTTGGGCAATTTGAATTTCAAATCATTTTTCCATCCAATTGACACTTGGCAACAATGCAAGTGTCAAATAACGGGTCAAAAATCGGTGTACAATTAGCAAAGATCAATCGGAAAGAACATTGCGAAACCTACACTATGGCGTACACTTCAGTTTACACTTTGCCACTTGACATTACCCTATTGGGCAGTTTAAATTTCAATCAGTTTTCCCATCCAATTGACACTTGACAACAATGCAAGTGTCAAATAACGTGTTAAAGATCCATTTACAAGTAGCAAAGTTCAATCGGTAAGGACCTTGCTACATGTACAATGTGGTGTACACTTTAGTTTACACTTTGCCACGTGACATTACCCTGTTGGACAGTTTAAATTTCTAACAGTTCTCCCATCCAATTGACACTTGACAACAATGCAAGTGTCAAACAACGTGTCGAAAATCAGCGTACATGTTGCAAATTTCAATCGTTAAGGACCTTGCCACGTGACATTATGGTGTACACTTTAGTTTACAATTTACCACGTGACATTACCCTGTTGGACAGTTTAAATTTAAAATAGTTTGCCCATCCAATTGACACTTGACAACAATGCAAGTGTCAAACAACGTGTCAAAAATCAGCGTATGAATATCGTAGTTCAATCGGTAAGGACCTTGGTACATGTACAATTTAGTTTACACTTTGCCACGAGATATTACAATGTTCGACAGTTTAAATTTCAAACAGTTCTCTCATCCAATTGACCCTCGACAACAATGCATCTGTTAGACAACGTGTCAAAAATCGATGTACAAGTAGCAATGTTCAATCAGTAGGGACCTCGCTACATGTACACTATGATTTACACTTTTGTTTAAACTTTGCCACGTGACATTGCCCTGTTGGACAGTTTAAATTTTAAATAGTTTTCCCATCCAATTGACACTTGACAACAATGGAAGTGTCAAACAACATGTCAAAAATTAGTATACAAATGAAAAAGTTCTATTAGTGAGAACCTTACTACATGTGCACCATGTTGTACACTTTAGTTTACACTTTGCCACATGTCATTACCAAGTTGGACAATTAAATTTCAAATTATTTTTCCATCCAATTGACACTTGACAACAATGCAAGCGTCAAGAAACGTTTCAAAAATCAGTGTACAAATTGCAAAGTTCAATCGGTAAGAACCTTGCCACATGTACACTATGGTGTACACATTAGTTTACACTTGACCACGTGACATTACCCTTTCGGACAGTTTAAATTTCTAATAGTTTTCCCGTCCAATTGACACCTGACAACAATGCAAGTGTCAAAAACCATGTCGAAAATCAGTTTACAAATTGCAAATTTTAATCGGTAAGGAACTTGCCACATGAACACTATGGTGTACACTTTAGTTTACATTTTGCCACGTGACATTACCCTGTTGGACAATTTAAATTTGAAATAGTTTTCCCATCCCATTGACACTTGACAACAATGTAAGTGTCAAACAATGTGCCAAAAATCAGTGTACAAATCGCAAAGTTCAATCGGTAAGAACTTTGCTTCATGTACACTATGGTGTACACTTTGGTTTATACTTTGCCACATGACATTACGCAGTTGGACAGTTTAAATTTCAAATAGTTTTCCCATCCGTTTGACACTTGACAATAATGCAAGTGTCAAAGAACGTTCAAAAATTAGTGTACAAATGGCGAAGTTCAATCGGTAAGAACCTTTCTACATGTACACTATAGTGTACACTATAGTTTACACTTTACCACGTGACATTACCCTGTTGGACAGTTTAAATTTCAAATAGTTTTCCCATCCAATTGACACTTGACAACAATGCAAGTGTTAAACAACGTGTCAAAAATTAGTGTATAAATAATAAAGTTCAATCGGTAAGAACCTTGCAACATGTACACTATGGTGTACACACTTTAGTTTATACTTTTCCACGTGACATTACTACATTGGATAGTTTCAATTTCAAATAGTTTTCCCATCCAATTGACACTTGACAACAATGCAAGTGTTAAACAACGTGTCAAAAATCAGTGTATAAATAACAAAGTTCAATCGGTAAAGACCTTCCTACATGTACACTATGGTGTACACACTGTAGTTTACACTTTGCCACATGACATTATCATATTGGATAGTTTTATTTTCAAATAGTTTTCCCATCCAATTGACATTGGACAACAATGCAAGTGTTAAACAACGCGTTAAAAATCAATGTACAAATAGCAAAGTTCAATCGGTAAGAACCTTGCTACATGCACACTATGGTGTACACTTTCGTTTACACTTTACCACGTGACATTAACCTGTTGGACAGTTTAAATTTCAAATAGTTTTCCCTTCCAGCTGACATTTGATAACAATGTAAGTGTTAAACAACGTGGCAAAAATTAGTGTACAAATAGCAAAGTTCGATCAGTAAGAACCTTTCTACATGTACACTACGTTGTACACTTTAGTTTACACTTTGCCACGTGATATTACCATGTTGGACAGTTTAAATTTCTAACATTTTTCCCATCTAATTGACATTTGGTAACAATGCAAATGTCAAACAATGTGTCAAAAATCAGTGCATAAATGGCAAAGTTCAAACGGCAAGAACCTTTCTACATGTACACTATAGTTTACACTTTGCCACGTGACATTACCCTGTTTGAGAACTTAAATTTCAGACAGTTTTCCCATCCAACAATGCAAGTGTCAAACAACATGTCAAAAATCAGTGTGTAAATCACAATGTTCAATCAGTAAAAACCTTGCTACATGTACACTATGGTGTACACTTTAGTTTACACTTTGCCACGTGACATTACGTTGTTGGATAGTTTAAATTTCAACCAGTTTTTCCATCCAATTGACACTTGATAACAATGCAAGTGTCAAAGAACATGTCAAAAATCAGTGTACAAATGGTAAAGTTCAATCGGTAAGAACCTTTCTACATGTACACTATGGTGTACACTATAGTTTACACTTTACCACGTGACATTACCTTGTTGGACAATTTAAATTTCAAATAGTTTTCCCATCCAATTGACACTTGACAATAATGCAAGTGTTAAACAACGTGTCAAATATCAGTGTATAAATAACAAAGTTCAATCGGTAAGGACCTTGCTACATGTACACTATGGTGTACACACTTTAGTTTACACATTGCCACGTAACATTACCATATTGGATAGTTTTAATTTCAAATAGCTTTCCCATCCAATTGACACTGGACAACAATGCAAGTGTTAAACAACATGTTAAAAATCAGAGTACAAATAGCAAAGTTCAATCGGTAAGAACCTCGCTACGTATATACTATGGTGTATACACTTTAGCTTACACTTTGCCACATGACATTACCCTATTGGACAGTTTAAATTTCAAATAGTTTTCCCATCTAATTGACGCTGGACAGCAACGAAAGTCTCAAACAACATTTCAAAAATCAGTGTACAAACAGCAAAGTTCAATCGGTAAGAACCTTGCTACATGTACTGTAACACCCCAACCCCTAGTGGACCGGAACACTACTTACTTTACTTAGCTTAACCGGTGGTTTAGTAACAAGTGTATACTTTTTAACAGAAGGTTAATTTTTACAATGATAATTTTAACAACAACCTTTCGAGTACTTTAAGCAAAAACACTGAATCATTTTTCAAAACAACAAAATGTAATTCATTTGAAGAAAACATAACTTGTTCTCGCATTCTGCGTCATTCAAAACTTTAACAAAATAACATTGGAAAACATTTCATAAAAATAAATCCAAATCACTTATTCACTAGATTTCCATGGGCTCGTTACATCACTCTCCATCTTCTCCTCCATCCATGCCCGAGGTAGAATTCCTTCAATCTGTAGAGATGGGACTAAACCCATGAGTTGAAAAACTCAATAGGTGTCATAGGTGCATTCGTGATCAAGCTATACATTTCAAAATATTAACTTTATAACTTTTCATACATGCCGTACCTGGAGGCACTATTTGACATGAAGGGGTATGCCGTACCCGAGGGCACCATTTGACATACGAACATTTCTTCAATATAGAGGGGTATGCCGTACCGGAGTACCATTTGACATACAACCATTAACATAGAGGGATATGCCGTACTGGAGTACCATTTGACATACAAACATTAACATGAATCGAAACTTATAACTTAACACGATTAAACACATTACACCCCTACCTACCTTGATTGATGCTTTTGAAACTTTGAAAACTTAGATTGAAAACTTCGATGAAACTTGGACGTTGAAAGAAATGCACTCCTTAGATGTTTGAAAACTGTTGAGAATTGATGCTTGAAAACACTTCTTGAACTTCTAGGAAAAATAGTTTTCCTCCCTCCCTTTTTCTCTATTGGAAACTCTTTCTTTAGTATGTAAAAGCTCTTGCTTTTGGTGTGAGAAAAAATGAATGAAATGAGGTCTCTATTTATAGGTAAATATCCCATAACTTAAAGCAAATGAAGGGTCACATTTCATTTAAGAGAGAAAACATGGGTGCCATTTAAGTTTGAGGTAAAATGCTTCAATTTAGTGGGGTTTTTATTGCCAAAAACGTGGGTGGCCCTTTGAGAAAATAAATATTTAAATTCTAGAGAAAAACGAGAATTTTCTGTCGACCGGTTGTAGTTCGGTTAACATTGCACAGCCTTCAGTATTTTTATCATAACTTCTTCTCCCAATATCTGATTGAGGTAATTTAATGCGTTGGAAAGCTAACTCAAAGAGCTACAACTTTTATTTCGATATCATTTTCCAAATCGAATGATTTCTATGTCGAAAATGGGTCTCAAATGAGACTAAAAATCTAAAGTATACTTTAGTCATCCAATATTCATGTCTTAGTGCCACTAAGGTGTCTAGAATTATTTGGGATTCTACATGTACACTATGGTGTACACTTTAGTTTACCCTTTGTCACGTGACATTACCCAGTTGGACAGTTTAAATTTCAAATAGTTTTCCCATCCAGTTGACACTTGACAACAATGCAAGTGTCAAGCAACGTGTCAAAAATCAGTATACAAATAGCAAAGTTCGATCCGTAAGAACCTTTCTACGTGTACACTACGATGTACACTTTAGTTTACACTTTGCCACGTGACATTACCATGTTGGACAGTTTAAATTTCAAACGGTTTTCCCATCGAATTGACATTTGATAACAATGCAAGTGTCAAATAACGTGTCAAAAATCAGTGTACTAATGGCAAAGTTCAATATGCAAGAACCTTTCTACGTGTCCACTATGATGTACACTTTAGCTTACACTTTGCCACATGACATTATCCAGTTGGACAATTTAAATTTCAAACAGTTTTTCCATCCAATTGACACTTGATAACAATGCAAGTGTCAGACAATGTGTTAAAAATCAGTGTACAAAGAGTAAAGTTCAATCGGTAAGGACCTTGCTACATGTACACTATGGTGCACACTTTAGTTTAAACTTTGCCACGCAACAATACCATTTTGGCCAGTTTAAATTTCAAACAGTTCTTCCATCCAATTGACACTTGACAACAATGCAAGTGTCAAACAACATGTCGAAAATCAATGCACAAATAGTAAAGTTCAATCGGTAAGGACCCCACCATATATACACTATGGTGTACACTTTTATTTGCACTTTGCCACGTGACATTACCCTATTGGACAGTTTAAATTTCAACCAATTTTCCCATCTAATTGACACTTGAGAACAACGCAAGTGTCAAACAACGTGTAGAAAATAAGTATACAAATAGCAAAGTTCAATCGGTAAGGACCTTGCTACATGTACACTATGATGTACACTTTAATTTACACTTTGCCACACGACATTACCCAGTTGGAAAGTTTAAATTTCAAACAGTTTTCCCATCCAATTGACACTTGACAACAATGCAAGTGTCAGACAACGTGTCAAAAATCAGTGTACAAAGAGCAAAGTTCAATCGGTAAGGACCTTGCTACATGTACACTATGGTGTATACTTTAGTTTAAATTTTTCCAAGCAACAATACCATGTTGGCCAGTTCAAATTTCAAACAGTTCTTCCATCCAATTGGTACTTGACAATAATGGAAGTGTTGAACAACGTGTCGAAAATCAGTGCACAAATAGTAAAGTTCAATCGGTAAAGACCCTACTACATATACACTATGGTGTACACTTTAGTTTACACTTTGCCACGTGACATTACTCTGTCGGACAATTTAAATTTCAAACAATTTTCCCATCTGGTTGAAACTTGACAACAATGCAAGTGTCAAAGAACGTGTTAAAAATCAGTGTACAAATGGCAAAGTACAATCGGTAAGAACCCTTCTACAAGTACACCATGTTATACACTATAGTTCACACTTTACCACTTGACATTACCCTGTTGGATAGTTTAAATTTCAAACAATTTTCCCGTCCAATTGACACTTAACAACAATACAAGTGTTAAACAACGTGTCAAAAATCAGTGTACAAATAGCAAAGTTCAATTGGTAAGAACCTTGCTAAATGTACACTATAGTGTACACTTTAGTTTACACTTTGCTACATGACATTACCTTGTTCGACAGTTTAAATTTCTAACAGTTTTCCCATCCAGTTGATGCTTGATGACAATGCAAGTGTCAAACGATGTGTCGAAGATCAGTTTACTAATAGCAAAGTTTGATCCGTGAGAACCTTTCTACATGTACACAATGACGTACACTTTAATTTACACTTTGCCACGTGACATTACCCTGTTGGATAGCTTAAATTTCAAGCAATTTTCCTATCCAATTGACACTTGACAACGATGTAAGTGTCAAAAATTAGTGTACAAATAGCGAAGTTCAATCGTTAAGAACCTTGCGACATGTGCACTATGGAGTATACTTTAGTTCACATTTTTCCACGTGACATTACCCTGTTGGACAGTTTAAATTTCAAACATCTATTCCATCCAATTGACACTTGAAAAATAATGCAAGTGTTAAATAACATGTCAAAAATCAGTGGTCAAAAAGCAATGTTCAATCGATTCGGACCTTACAACATATACTCTATGGTGTACACTTTAGTTTACACTTTGCCACGTAACATTTACCTGCTAGACAGTTTAAATTTCAAACACTCTTCCCATTCAATTGACACTTGACTACAATGTAAGTGTCAAACAATGTGTCCAAAATCAGTGTACGAATAGCAAAGTTCAATCGGTAAGATCCTTGCTACATGTACACTATGGTGTAGACTTTAGTTTACACTTTGCCACGTGACACAACCCTGCGGGACAGTTTAAATTTCAAACACTTTTCCCATCCAATTGACGCTTGATAACAATACAAGTGCCAAATAAAGTGTCAAAAATCAGTGTACAAATTGTAAAGTTCAATCGGTAAGAACATTGCTACATGTACACTGTGGTGTACACTTTAGTTTACGCCTTGCCATGTGACATTACACAGTTGGACAGTTTAAATTTCAAACAGTTTTCCCATCCAATTGACACTTGACAACAATACAAGTGTCAAACAACGTGTCAAAAATCAGTGTACAAATAACAAAGTTCAATCGATAAGAACCTTTCTACATGTACACTAAGGTGTACATACTTTAGTTTACACTTTGCCACGTGATGTTACCTTGCTGGACAGCTTAAATTTCACAAAATTTTCCCATTCAATTGACACTTGACAACAATGCAAGTGTCGAATAACGTGTCAAAAATCAGTCTACAAATAGAAAAGTTCAATCGGTAAGAACCTCGCGACATGTACACTATGGTGTACACTTTAGTTTACACTTTGCCTCGTGACATTACCCTGTTGGACAATTTAAATTTCAAACAATTTTCCCATCCAATTGCCATTTAAAAACAATGCCAGTGTCAAACAACGTGTTAAAAATCAGTGTACAAATAGCAAAGTTAAATCGGTCAGGACCTTACTACATGTACAATATGGTGTACACTATAGTTTACACATTGCCACATGACATTACCATGTTGGACAGTTTAAATTTCAAACAGTTCCATCCAATGGACACTTGAGAACAATGCAAGTGTCAAACAACGTGTCAAAAAATCAGTGTACAAATAGCAAAGTTCAATTGGTATGGACCTTGCTAAATGAACACTATGGTGTACACTTTAGTTTACACTTTGCCACGTGACGTTTACCTGCTGGACATTTTAAATTTCAAACAGTTTTCCCGTTCAATTGACACATGACTACAATGTAAGTGTCAAATAACGTGTCCAAAATCAGTGTACAAATAGCAAAGTTCAATCAGTAAGAACCTTGCTACATGTACACTGGTGTACACTTTAGTTTACACTTTACCATTTGACATTACCCTGTTGGATAGTCAAAATTTCAAACACTTTTCCCATCCAATTTACACTTGATAACAATGCAAGTGTTAAAAATCAGTGTACAAATTGTAAAGTTCAATTGGTGAGAACTTTCCTACATGTACACTGTGGTGTACACTTTACTTTACGCCTTGCCATGTGACATTACACTGTTGAACAGTTTAAATTTCAAACAGTTTTCCTATCCAATTGACACTTGATAACAATGCAAGTGCCAAACAAAGTGTCAAAAATTAGTGTGCAAATTGTAAAGTTCAATCGGTAAGAACATTGCAACATGTACACTGTGGTGTACACTTTAGTTTATGCCTTGCCATGTGACATTACAATGTTTGACAATTTAAATCTCAAATAGTTTTTCCATCCAATTGACACTTGACAACAATACAAGTGTCAAAAATTAGTGTACCAATAGCAAAGTTCAATCGGTAAAAACCTTGCTACATGTAAACTAAGGTATACATACTTTAGTTTACACTTTGCCACGTGATGTTACCCTGCTGGATAGGTTAATTTTCACAAAATTTTTCCATCCAAATGACACTTGACAACAATGCAAGTGTTGAACAACGTGTCAAAAATCAGTCTACAAATAGAAAAGTTCAATCGGTAAGAACCTCGCGACATGTACACTATGGTGTACACTTTATATTAAACTTTGCCTCGTGACATTACCCTGTTGGACAATTTAAATTTCAAACAATTTTCCCCTCCAATTGACATTTGAAAAACAATGCAAGTGTCAAACAACGTGTTAAAAATCAGTGTACAAATAGTAAAGTTAAATCGGTCAGGACATTACTACATGTACAATATGGCGTACACGGTAGTTTACACATTGCCACATGACATTTCCCTATTAGACAGTTTAAATTTCAAATAGTTCCATCCAATTGACACTTGAAAACAATGCAAGTGTCAAACAACGTGTCAAAAAATCAGTGTACAAATAGCAAAGTTCAATCGGCATGGACCCTGCTAAATGAACACTATGGTGTATACTTTAGTTTACACTTTGCCACGTGACGTTTAACTACTGGACATTTTAAATTTCAAATAGTTTTTCCATTCAATTGACACATGACTACAATGTAAGTATCAAACAACGTGTCCAAAATTAGTGTACAAATAGCAAAGTTCAATCGGTAAGAACCTTGCTACATGTACACTATGGTGTACACTTTAGTTTACACTTTGCCACGTGACATTACCCTATTGGACAGTCAAAATTTCAAACAGTTTTCCCATTTTAATTGACACTTGACAACAATTCAAGTGTCAAACAACGTGTCGAAAATTTGTTTGCAAATGGCAAAGTTCAATCGGCTAGAACCTTTCTACACGTACACTAAGGTGTACACTTTAGTTTACACTTTGCAACGTGACATTACCCTATTGAACAGTTTAAATTTCGAATAGTTTTCCTATCCAATTGACACTTGACAGCATTGCAAGTGTCAAAATACGTGTCAAAAATCAACGTACAACTAGCAAAGTTCAAACGGTAAGGACCTTGCCACATGAACACCATGGTGGACACTTTAGTTTACACTTTGCCAAGTGACATTTCCATATTGGACAGTTTAAATTTAAAATAGTTTTCCCATCCAATTGACACTTTACAACAATGCAGGTGTCAAACAGCCTGTCAAAAATCGGTGTACGAATAGCAAAGTTCAATCAGTAAGGACCTTGCCACGTGTACACTATGGTGTACACTTTAGTTTACGCTTTACCTCGTGACTTTACTCTGTTGGACAGTTTAAATTTCAAAAAATTTTCCCATCCAATTGACACTTGGTAACAACAGAAGTGCTAGACAACGTGTCAAAAATTTGTGTACACGTTAGTTTAAACTTTGCTACGTGACATTACCCTATTAGACAATTTAAATTTCAAACAGTTTTCCCATCCAGTTCACACTTGACAACAATGCAAGTGCCAGACAACGTGTCAAAAATCAGTGTGCTCATATCAAAGTTCAATCAGTAAGGACCTTGCTACATGTACACTATGGTGTACACTTTCGTTTAAAATTTGTCACGTGACATTACTCTATTAGACAATTTAAATTTCAAACAGTTTTTCCATCCAATTGACACTTGACAACAATACAAGTGTTAGACAACGTGTTAAAAATCCGTATACAAATAGCAAAGTTCAATCGGTAAGGACCGTGCTACATGCACACAATGGTGTACACTTTAGTTTACACTTCACCACGTGACATTACGTAGTTGGACAGTTTAAATTTCAAATAGTTTTCCCATCCAATTGACACTTGACAACAATTCAAGTGTCAGACAATGTGCTAAAAATTAGTGTACAAATAGCAAAGTTCAATCCGTAAGGACCTTGCTACAAGTAAACTATGGTGTACACTTTAGTTTACACTTTAGCCACGTTACAATACCCTGTTGGACAATGTAAATTTCAAACATTTTCCACATCCAAGTCACACTTGACAACAATCCAAGTGTCCAACAACGTGTCAAAAAATAGTGTACAAATAGCAAAGCTCAATCAGTAAGAATCTTGCTACATGTACACTATACTGTACCCTTTAGTTCACACTTTGCCACGTGACATTACCCTGTTGGACAGTTTAAATGTCAACTAGTTTTTCTATCTAATTGACACTTGACAACAATGCAAGTGTTAAACAATGGGTCAAAAATCAGTGTACAAATGGCAAAATTCAATCGGTAAGAATCTTGCTACATGCACACTATGGTGTACACTTTAGCTTACACTTTGCCACGTGACATTTTCCTGTTGGACATTATAAATATCTAACAGTTTTTCTATCCAATTGACACTTGAAAATAGTGCAAGTGTCAAACAACTTGTCAAAAATCAGTGTCCAAATAGCAAAGTTCAATCGGTATGAACCTTGCAACTTGTACACTTTAGTTTACACTTTGCCACGTGACATTACCCTGTTGGACAATTTAAATTTCAAACAATTTTCCTGTGCAATTTACACATTACAACAATACAAGTGTCAAACAACGTGTCAAAAACCAGTGTACAAATCAGTTTACAAATAGCAATGTTCAATCGGCAAGAGCCTTACAAGATGTAAACTATGGTGCACACTTTAGTTTATACTTTACCATGTGACATTGCCTTGTTGGACAGTTTAAATTTCAAATAGGTTTCCCATCCAATTGGCATTGGACAACAATGCAAGAATCAAACAACGTGTCAAAAACCAGTGTACGAATAGCAAAGTTCAATCAATAAGAACCTTGCTACATTTACACTATGATGTACACTTTAGTTTATACTTTGCCACGTGACATTACCCTGTTAGACAGTTTAAATTTGAAATAGTTTTCCCATCCAATTAACCGTGGACAATAATGAAAGTGTTAAACAATGTGTCAAAAATCAGTGTATAAATAGGAAAGTTTAATCGGTAAGAACCTTGCTACATGTATACTATGATGTACACTTTACTTTACACGTGACGTTACCCCGCTGGACAATTTAAATTTCAAACATTTTTCCCATCCAATTGACATTTGAAAAACAATGCAAGTGTCAAACAACGTGTTAAAAATTAGTGTACAAATAGCAAAGTTAAATTGCTCAGGACATTACGACATGTACACCATGGTGCACACACTTTAGCTTACACTTTGTCACATGACATTACCCTGCTGGACAGTTTAAATTTCAAATAGTTTTTCCATCCAATTGACACTTGAGAGCAATGCAACTGTCAAACTACCTGTCAAAAATCAGTATACAAATTGCAAAGTTCAATCGGTAAGAAGCTACATGCACACTATAGTGTACACTTTTGTTTACACTTTGCCACGTGACATTACCTTGTAGGACAGTTTAAATTTCAAATAGTTTTCCCATCTAGTTGACACTTGATAACATTGCAAGTGTCAAAGAATGTGTCAACAATCAGTGTACAAATGGCAAAGTTCAATCAGTAATAACCTTTCTACATGTACACTATGGTGAACACTTTAGTTTACACTTTACCACGTAACATTACCCTGTTGGACAGTTTAAATTTGAAACAGTTTTCTCATCCAATTGACTCTTGACAACAATACAAGTGTTAAAAAATGTGTCAAAAATCAATGTATAAATAACAATGTTCAATGATTAAAGACCTTGATACATGTGCACTATGGTGTACACTTTAAGTTACACTTTGCCCCGTGAAATTACCCTATTGGACAGCTTAAATTTCAAATAGTTTTTCCATCCAATTGACACTTGACAACAATTCAAGTGTCAAACAACGGGTCAAAAATTAGTGTACAAATAGTAAAGTTCAATCGGTAAGAACCTTGGCACGTGTACACTATGGTGCACACACTTTAGTTTACACATTGCCACGTAACATTACCTAATTGGATAGTTTAAATAGGAAATAGTTTTCCAATTCAATTGACACAGGACAACAATACAAGTCTCAAACAACGTGTCAAAAATTAGTGTACAAATAGCAAAGTTCAATCGGTAAGAACCTTGCTACGTGTACACACTTTGGTTTACACTTTGCCACATAGCATTACCCAATTGGACAGTTTAAATATCAAATAGTTTTCTCAACCAATTGACACTGGACAACAGTACAAGTCTGAAACAACGTGTCAAAAATTAGTGTACAAATCGAAAAGTTCAATCGACAAGAACCTTGCTACATGTACACTATGGTGTACACTTTAGTTTACACTTTGCCACGTGACATTACACTGTTGGACAGTTTAAATTTAAAACAGTTTTCCCATCAAGTGGACACTTGACAACAATGCAAGTGTTAAAGAACGTGTCAAAAATCAGTGTACAAATGGCAAAGTTAAATCGAAAAAAATGTTTTTACATGTACACTATGGTGTACATTTTAGTTTACACGTTGCCACGTGACATTACACAGTTGGACAGTTTAAATTTCAAATAGTTTTCCCATACAATTGACACTTGACAACAATGCAAGTGTTAAATAACATGTCAAAAATTAGTGTACGAATTGTAAAGTTCAATCGGTAAGAACCTTGCTACAAGTACACTATAGTTTACACTTTGCCACGTGACATTACCCTGTTGGACAGTTTAAATTTCAAACAATTTTCCCATCCAGTTGACACTTCACAACATTGCAATTGTCAAACAATGTGTCAAAAGTCAGTGTACAAATCACAAAGTTCAATCGGTAAGAACCTTGCTACATGTAAACTATGGTTTACACTTTGCCACGTGACATTACGCTGTTGGACCGTTTAAATTTTAAACTATTTTCCCATCAAGTTGACGCTTGACAACAATGCAAGTATCTAAGAATGTGTCAAAAATTAGTGTACAAATGGCAAAGTTCAATCGGTAAGAACCTTTCTACATGTACACTATAGTTTACACTTTACCACATGACATTACCCTGTTGGATAATTTAAATTTCAAATAGTTTTCCCATCCAATTGACACTGGATAACAATGCATGTGTTAAACAACGTGTCAAAAATCAGTATACAAATAGCAAAGTTCAATTGGTAAGGACCTTGTTGCGTGTACACTTTGGAGTACACACATTAGTTTACACTTTGCCACGTGACATTACCCTATTGGATAGTTTAAATTTCAAGTAATTTTCTCATCCAATTGACACTGGAAAATAATGCATGTGTCAAACAACGTGTCAAAAATCAGTGTACAAATAGCAAAGTTCAATTGGAAAGGACCTTGTTGCATGTACACTTGGGTGTACACACTTTAGTTTACACTTTGCTACGTGACATTACCCTATTGGATAGTTTAAATTTCAAGTAATTTTCTCATCCAATTGACACTGGACAACAATGCATGTGTCAAACAACGTGTCAAAAATCAGTGTACAAATAGAAAAAATCAATCGGTAAGAACCTTGCTACAAGTACACTATGGTGTAAATTCTAGTTTACACTTTGCCACATGACATTACCCTGTTGGACAGTTTAAATTTCAAAAAAAATTCGATCTAGTTGACACTTGACAACAATGCAAGTATCAAACAATGTGTCAAAAATCAGTGTACAAATAGCAAAATACACATTAGTTTACACTTAGCCACGCGATATTACCCTGTTGGCCAATTTAAAATTCAAATAGTTTTTCCATCCAATTAACACTTGACAACAATGCAAGTGTCAAACAACGTGTCGAAAATCAGTTCACAAATAGTAAAGTTCAATCGGTAAGGACCCTGCTACATATTCATTATGGTGTACACTTTAGTTTACACTTTGCCACGTGTCATTAATTTGTTGGATAGTTTAAATTTCAAATAGTTTTTCCATCCAATTGGCACTTGAAAGCAATGTAAGTATCAAACAACGTGTCAAAAATCAATGTACAAATAGCAGAGTTCAATCAGTTAGAACCTTGCTAAATGTACACTATGGTGTAGACTTTAGTTTACACTTTACCACATGAAATTATGTTGTTTGGCTGTTTAAATTACTAACTATTTTCCCATTTAGTTGACACTTGACAATAATGCAAGTGTCAAAAAGAGTGCTGAAAATCAGTGTACAAATAGCAAAGTTCGATCCATAAGAACCTTTCCACATGTACACTATGGTTTACACTTTCATTTACACTTTGCCACGTGACATTTTCCTGTCCTACAGTTTAAATTTCAAATAGTTTTCCCATCAAATTAACACTTGACAACAATGTAAGTGTCAATAAACGTGTCAAAAATCTATTTACAAATGGCAAAGTTCAATCAGTTAGAACCTTTCTACATGTACACTATGGTGTACACTTTAGTTTACACATTGCCACGTGACATTACCCTATTGGATAGTTTGAATTTCAAATAGTTTTCTCACCCAATTGACACTTGACAGCAATGCAAGTGTCAAACAATGTGTCAAAATCAATGTACAGCTAGCAAAGTTCAATCGGTAAGGACCATGCCACATGAACAGATGGTGTACACTTTAGTTTACACTTTGCCATGTGACATTACCCTGTTGGACAATTTAAATTTAAAACAATTTTCCCATCCAATTGACACATGATGACAATGCAGGTGTTAAACAACCTATCGAGAATCAGTGTACGAATAGCAAAGTTCAATCGGTAAGGACCTTGCCACATGAACACTATGGTATCACTTTACTTTAAACTCTGCCACGTGACATCACCATGTTGGATAGTTTAAATTTCAAAAGTTGTCCCATCCAATTGACACTTGAAAATAATGCAAGTGCCAGACAACGTGTAAAAAATCAGTGTACAAATAGCAAAGTTCAATCGATAAGAACCTTGCTACATGTACACTATGGTGTACACTATAGTTTACACTTTGCCACGTGACATTACCCTATTGGACAGTTTAAATTTCAAGCAATTTTCCCATCCCATTATCACTTAACAACAGTGCAAGTGTTAAACAACGTATCAAAAATTAGTGTACGAATAGCAAAGTTTGATCCGTAAGAACCTTACTACATGTACACTACGATATACACTTTAGTTTACACCTTGCCACGTGACATTATCATGTTGGACAATTTAAATTTCAAAAACTTTTCCCATCGAATTGACATTTGACAACAATGCAAGTGTCAAACAACGTGTCAAAAATCAGTGTATAGATGGCAAAGTTCAATCGGTAAAAACCTTTCTACATGTACACTATGGTGTACACTATAGTTTACAATTTGCCACGTGACATTACCCTGTTGGCTAGTTTAAATTTCAAACAGTTTTCCCATCCAGTTGACACTTCACAATAATGCAAGTGTCAAACAACGTGTAAAAAATTAGTGTACAAATCACAAAGTTCAATCGGTAAGAACCTTACTACATGTACACTATAGTGCACACTTTAGCTTACACTTTGCCACGTGACATTACGCTGTTGGACTATTTAAATTTCAAATAGTTTTCCCATCATGTTGACGCTTGACAACAATGCAAGTATCAAAAAACGTGTCAAAAATTAGTATACAAATGGTAAAGTTCAATCGGTAAGTGTAATACCCCTAACTTCATGTTCTACATTTGGCCAATATGATTCATGCATTCCATGCTAATTACATTGTCATTTGTATCAATTTCCTGATTGCCTTCTCTTAAAATGATGCATTTGATCATCAAGGCTTTAAAATCTTTACATGGTGATAACCTTCGACTCTTTGATCTAGGTGGTGAATTTTATATTGAGATATGATAGAAAGTTAGATTAACTAAATGTTGGAGATTGGCTTGGTAAGTAATGTAATATTTGAAAGGCCGAAAATTTGTATCAACGAAGGTTCAAGCTTTCCATTCGGCTAATCGAGGTCACCTTAAACCCTAGATAGGTAATTCACATATTTGGGACATGAGGGATGAAGTGACATTATCACAACGTAATAATATATGTCTTATATGACATTATAAATATTGAGGTGCGAATTGTTGAAATCGGTTGAGAATCGGGTAAGAAATTAAATGAACAGTTGAGGAATTAGATCTATAAAATACTTTGGGATCTTAATGCAAGTGAAATAGATTGTAAGCACATCAAAATAAACCAATGAGACTTGATTTATACCTGCAAGGATAGATGTAAAATCAGAATTTAATCAAAGGGGACAACACCTACTTAACATGTGACGACTTGCCACTTTAACCTCTAATTCCTTCAACCTTAAGCCTCCAACACGTCCTATAAGT
>NW_019240027.1:31702-115934 GCF_002742605.1 Olea europaea var. sylvestris
GGTTGAAAATCCTGCATGCAAAATATGATTTCAAAGTGAGTTTCATTATAAATGTTTTATTGACCACTACTAGGACACCGAGGTATATGAGGCATGCTTATGTGATATGTTTGGCATTGTGGGTGTTACTTCCTGGGTGATTGCAAAGGTAGATAGGGGATGGGCCTTTGGTGATCACGGGAGGGCGGACCACTCCACTCTGCCCTTGTGATATTATAATTATTGGCACTGCCGGGTGGGAGACTTCTTGGGTGATCATAGGGGTAGTCAGGGGATGGGCCTCGAGTAGTCACGAGAGGATGGTCCACTTGTCAGTGTTGATTTCATATTGGCCATTTGATTATTGATATTGATATTATGCAGAGCTCTATCCGGTGCATAATAGGTGGGTCAAGGGCCCAATGAAATGAAAGATTTCAAGTGAAATGATTTCTAGTTGACTTTGACGAATATTGAAATACGATACTTTTTATCGTGAGATTTAAAGTAAATGGCATGGTGTCATATGTCGTTATTACTCATGTTCAGGACAATCATGATTTTGCTTACTAAGCATTGGCTTATGTAGTTCTTGCATTGTAGGTAAACATGGAACTACATAGAGAGCATGGCTAGCCGTGGAGCTCCTACAGGATTCCAGAGTTTGATGTACATGGATAACGACCTGTAGGGTTATTTTGTAGGCTGCCATCTGTAGGGTTATATTTTGGAATCCTATACAGTGTACTTTTGAAATGGTCTGTAGACATGTTTATAAGCTCTGAATATATATGTTGGATTATGGCGATATGATTTTGGGTTTCGATATATTATATGATCGTGTCACAGGTGATTAGAAGTTGACAAACTCAAAAAAAAAATATATGTAAAATTCTATATCTAGGTTGTGTATAGATATCAATATTAATTTGGGGGTGTGACAGTAAGAACCTTTCTACATGTACACTATTGTGTACACTATAGTTTACACTTTACCACGTGACATTACCCTATTGGACAGTTTAAATTTCAAATAGTTTTTCCATCCAATTGACACTGGATAATAATGAATGTGTTAAACAACGTGTCAAAAATCAGTGTACAAATAGGAAAGTTTAATTGGTAAGGACCTTGTTGCATGTATACTTTGGAGTAAACACTTTAGTTTACACTTTGCCACGTGACATTACCCTTTTGGATAGTTTAAATTTCAAATAATTTGACACTAGACAACAATGCAAGTGTTAAACAACGTGTCAAAAATTTGTGTACAAATAGAAAAAATCAATCGGTAAGAACCTTGCTACAAGTACACTATGGCGTAAATTCTAGTTTAAATTTTGCCACGTGACATTACCCTATTGGAAAGTTTAAATTTCAAATTTTTTTTCCATCTAGTTGACACTTGAAAACAATGCAAGTGTCAAATAACGTGTCAAAAATCAATGTACAAATAGCAATGTGCGATCCGTAAGAACCTTTCTGCATGTACACTATGGTGTACAATTAGTTTTCACTTTGCCACGTGACATTACCCTGCTGGACAGTCTAAACTTCAAACAATTTTCTCATCCAATTGACACTTGACAACAATGGAAGTATCTAACAACGTGTCAAAAATTCAGTGTACAAATAGCAAAGTACACTTTAGTTTACACTTTGCCGCGTGACATTACCCTATTGGACAGTTTAAATTTCAAATAGTTTTCCCATCCAATTGACACTTGACAACAATGCAAGTGTCAAACAACGTGTCAAAAATCAGTGTGGAAATAGTAAAGTTCGATCGGTAAGGACCTTGCTACATGTACACTATAGTGTACACTTTAGTTTAAACTTTGCCACGCGATATTACCCTATTGGCCAGTTTAAAATTCAAACAATTTTTCCATCCAATTGACACTTGACAACAATGCAGGTGTCAAACAACGTGTCGAAAATCAGTACACAAAAAGTAAAGTACAATCAGTAAGGACCCTGCTACATATACATTATGGTGTACACTTTAGTTTACACCTTGCCACGTGACAGTACCTTGTTGAACAGTTTAAATTTCAAACAATTTTCACATCCAATTGGCACTTGATAGCAATGTAAGTATCAAACAACGTGTCAAAAATCAATGTACAAATAGCAAAGTTCAATCAGTTAGAACCTTGCTAAATGTACACTATGGTGTAGACTTTAGTTTATACTTTACCACGTGAAATTACCCTGTTTGGCACTTTAAATTTCTAACTGTTTTCCCATCCAGTTGACACTTGACAACAATGCAAGTGTCAAACAACGTGTCGAAGATCAATGTACAAATAGCAAAGTTCGATTCGTAAGAACCTTTCCACATGTACACTATGGTTTAAACTTTCATTTACACTTTGCCACGTGACATTGCCCTATTGGATAGTTTAAATTTTAAATAATTTTCTCATCCAATTGACACTAGAAAACAATGCAAGTGTCAAACAACGTGTGAAAAATCAGTGTACAAATAGAAAAAATCAATCGATAAGAACATTGCTACAAGTGTACTACGGTGTAAATTCTAGTTTACACTTTGCCACGTACATTACCCTATTGGACAGTTTAAATTTTAAAATTTTTTCCATCTAGTTGACACTTGACAACAATGCAAGTGTCAAACAACGTGTCAAAAATCAGTGTACAAATAGCAATGTGCAATCCGTAAGAACTTTTCTGCATGTACACTATGGTATACAATTAGTTTTCACTTTGCCACGTGACATTACCCCGTTGGATAGTCTAAACTTCAAACAGTTTTTCCATCCAATTGACACTTGACAACAATGCAAGTATCTAACAACGTGTCAAAAAATCAGTGAACAAATAGCAAAGCACAATTTAATTTACACTTTGCCACGTGATATTACCCTGTTAGACAGTTTAAATTTCAAACAATTTTTCTATCCAATTGACACTTGAGAACAATGCAAGTGACATATAACATGTCAAAAATCAGTGTACAAATAGCAAAGTTCAATTGGTAAGGACCTTTTCTACATGTACACTATGATATACACTTTAGTTTATACTTTGCCATGTGATATTACCTTGTTGGATAATTTAAATTTCAAATAGCTTTCCCACCCAGTTAGCACTTGACAACAATGCAAGTGTCAAACAATGTGCCAAAAATCAGTGTACAACTTGTAAAGATCAATCGGTAAGGACCTTGCCACAAGGACACTATGGTGTACACTTTAGTTTATACTTTACCACATGACATTACCCTGTTGGATAGTTTAAATTTAAAATAGTTTTCCCATCCAACTGACACCTGAAATCAATGCAAGTGTTAAATAACTTGTCAAAAATAATTGTACGAATAGAAAAGTTCTATCAGTATGGAGATTGCTAAATGTACACTATGGTGTACACTTTAGTTTACACTTTGCCAAGTGACATTACCCTGCTGGACAGTTTAAATTTTTAAACTGTTTTCCCATCCAATTGACACTTGACAACAATGCAAGTGTCAAACAACGTGTCAAAAATTAGTGTGCGAATAGTAAAGTTCAATCGGTAAGGACCTTGCTACATGTACACTATAGTGTACACTTTAGTTTAAACTTTGCCACGCGATATTACCCTATTGGCCAGTTTAAAATTCAAACAGTTTTTCCATCCAATTGACACTTGACAACAATGCAAGTGTCAAACAACGTGTCAAAAATTAGTGCACAAATAGTAAAGTTCAATCGGTAAGGACCCTGCTACATATACATTATAGTGTACACTTTAGTTTACACCTTGCCACGTGACATTACCTTGTTGGACAGTTTAAATTTCAAACAATTTTCCCATCCAATTGGCACTTGATAGCAATTTAAGTATCAAACAACGTGTCAAAAATCAATGTACAGATAGCAATGTTCAATCGGTTAGAACCTTGCTAATTGTACACTATGGTGTAGACTTTAGTTTACAATTTACCACGTGAAATTACCCTGCTTTGCTGCTTAAATTTCTAACTGTTTTCCCATCCAGTTGACACTTGACAGCAATGCAAGTGTCAAACAACGTGCCGAAGATCAGTGTACAAATAGCAAAGTTCGAACTGTAAGAACCTTTCCACATGTACACTATGGTTTACACTTTCATTTACACTTTGTCATGTGACATTTCCCTGTTCGACAGTTTAAATTTCAAATAGTTTTCCCATCAAATTGACATTTGACAACAATGTAAGTGTCAAACAACGTATCAAAAATCTATTTGCAAATGGCAAAGTTCAATCGGTTAGAACATTTCTACATGTACACTATGGTGTACACTTTAATTTACACATTGCCACGTGACATTACCCTGTTGGACAATTTAAAGTTCAAATAGTTTTCCCATCCAATTGACACTTGACAACAATACAAGTGTCAAACAATGTGTCAAAATCAGTGTACAGCTAGCAAAGTTCAATCGGTAAGGACCATGCCACATGAACACTATGGTGTACACTTTAGTTTACAGTTTGCCACATGACATTACCTTGTTGGATAGTTTAAATTTAAAATAGCTTTCCCATCCAATTAACACATGACGACAATGCAGGTGTCAAACAACCTATCGAGAATCAGTGTATGAATAGCAAAGTTCAATCGGTAAGGACCTTGCCACATGAACACTATGGTATACACTTTAGTTTACACTTTGCCATGTGACATTATCCTATTGGACAATTTAAATTTCAAATAGTTGTCCCATCCAATTGACACTTGAAAACAATGCAAGTCCCAGACAACGTGTCGAAAATCAGTGTATAAATAGCAAAGTTCAATCGGTAAGGACCTCGCTACAAGTACACTGTGGTGTACACTTTAGTTTAAACTTTACCACGTCATATTACCCTGTTGGATAGTTTAAATTTCAAACGATTTTCCCATCCAATTGACACTTGACTACAACGGAAGTGTTAGACAACGTGCCAAAAATCAGTGTACAAATAGCAAATTTCAATCGGTAATGACCTTGTTACAAGTACATTATGGTGACGCTTTAATTTACACTTTAGCCACGTGACATTACCGTGTTGGACAGTGTAAATTTCAAACAGTTTTCACATCCAGTTCACACTTGACAACAATACAAGTGTCCGACAATGTGTCAAAAGACATGGCACTTGACAAAAATGCAATGATCAAACAATGTGTCAAAAATTGATGTACAAATAGCAAAGTTCAATCGGTAAGTATCTTCTGAGGTGTACACTGTGGTGTACACTTTAGTTTACAATTTGCCACGTGACACTACCCTACTGGACAGTTTGAATTTCAAATAGTTTTCCCATCTAATTGACACTTGATAACAATGTAAGTGTCTAGCAACGTGTCAAAATTCAGTGTACAAATAGCAAAGTTCGATCGGCAAGAACCTTGCCACATGTATACTAAGGCGTACACTTTAGTTTACACTTTACCACGTGGTCTTATCCTATTGGACAGTTTAAATTTCAAACAGTTTTCCCATTTGATTGACACATGGCAACAATGCAAGAGTCAAACAACGTGTCGAAAATCCATGTACAAATAGCAAATTTCAATCAGTAAGGACCTTGCTGCATGTACACTATGGTGTACACTTTAGTTTACACTTTGCAGGTGACATTAGCCTGTTGGACAGTTTGAAATTTAAATAGTTTTTCCATCCAATTGACACTTGACAACAATGCAAGGGTCAAACAACATGTTTAAAATCAATGTACGAATAACAAAGTTCAATCGGTAAGAACCTTGCTACATGTACACTACGGTGTAAACTTTAACTTACACCTTGCCACGTGACATAACCCTGTTGGACAGTTTTAATTTCAAAAAGTATTCCTATCCAAATAACACTTGACAACAATGGATGTGTCAAACAACGTGTCAAAAATAATTGTACAAATAGCAAAGTTCAATCGGTAAAAACCTTGCGACACGTACACTATGGTGTATACTTTAGTTTACACTTTGCCACGTGACATTACCCTACTAGACAGTTTAAATTTCAAACAGTTTTCCCATCCAATTGGCACATGACGACAATGCAAGCATTGAACAACGTGTCAAAAATCAACGTACAAATAGCAAAGTTCAATCGGTAAGTACCTTGCGACATGTACACTATGGTGTATACTTTAGTTTACAATTTGCAATGTGACACAACCCTGCTGCACAGTTTAAATTTCAAACAGTTTTTCCATCTAATTGACACTTGATAGCAATGCGAGTGTCAAACAACGTGTCAAAAATCAGTGTACAAATAGCAAAGTTCAATATGTAAGAACCTTGCCACATGTACACTACGGCGTACACTTAGTTTACACTTTACCACGTGGCATTATCCTGTTGGACAGTTTAAATTGTAAACAGTTTTCCCATTCAATTGACACTTGACAACAATGCAAGTGTCAAATAGTGTGTCAAAAATCAGTGTACAAATAGCAAAGTTCGATCTGTAAGAACCTTGCCACATGTACATTATAGCGTACACTTTAGTTTATACTTTGCCACGTGGCATTATCCTGTTGGATAGTTTAAATTTCGAACAGTTTTCCCATCCAATTGATACTTGACAACAATGCAAGTGTCCAACTACTTGTCAAAAATCGGTGTACAAATTGTAAAGTTCAATCGGTAAGAACCTTGCGACATGTACACTATGGTGTACACTCTAGTTTACACTTTGCCACGTGACACTACCCTACTAGACAATTTAAATTTCAAAAAGTTCTCCCATCTAATTGACACTTGACAACAAGGCAAGTGTCAAACAACATGTCAAAAATCAATGTACAAATAGCAAATTTCAATCGGTAAGGACCTTGTAGAACCCCAAATAATTCTAGACACCTTAGTGGTACTAAGACATGAATATTGGATGACTAAAGTATACTTCAGATTTTTAGTCTCATTTGAGACCCATTTTCGACATAGGAAACATTCGATTTGGAAAATGAGATCTAAATAAAAGTTGTAGCTCTTTAAGTTAACTTTTCAACGTACTTTGAATTACCTCAATCAAATATCAGGAGAGGAAGTTATGATAGAAACACTAAAGGCTGAATAGTGCTAACCGAACTACAATCGGTTGATCAAAACTGCCTGAAATGAAAATTTAGTGGGTTTTTTGCAATAAAAACCCCATTAAATTGAAGCATTTAACCTCAAACCTAAATGGCACCTATGTTTTCTCTCTTAAATGAAATTTGACCCTTCATTTGCTTTAAGTTATGGGATATTTACCTATAAATAGAGACCTTATTTCACTCATTTTTCTCACACCAAAAGCAAGAGCTTTTACATACTAAAGAAAGATTTCCAAGAGAGAAAAAGAGAGGGAGGAAAACTATTTTTCCTAGAAGTTTAAGAAGTGTTTTCAAGCATCAATTCTCAACGATTTTCAAACATCCAAGGTGTGCATTTCTTTCAACGTCCAAGTTTCATCGAAGTTTTCAATCCAAGTTTTCAAACTTTCAAAAGCATCAATCAAGGTAGGTAGAGGTGCAATGTGTTTAATCGTGTAAAGTTATAAGTTTCGATTCATGTTAATCTTTGTATGTCAAATGGTACTCCGGTACGGCATACCCCTCTATGTTGAAGAAATGTTCGTATGTCAAATGGTACCCTCGGGTACGGCATACCCCTTCATGTCAAATGGTGCCTCCGGGTACGACATGTCTGAAAAGTTATAAAGTTAATATTTTGAAATGTATAGCTTGATCATGAATGTACCTATGACACCTATTGAGTTTTTCAACTCATGGGTTTATTTTCATCTCTACAGATTGAAGGAATTCTACCTCGGGCATGGATGAGGAGAAGATGGAGAGTGATGCAATGAGCCAATGGAAATCGGGTGAATAAGTGATTTGGATTTATTTTTATGAAATGTTTTCCAATGTTATTTCTTTAAAGTTTTTAATAATGCAGAATGCGAGAACAAGTTATGTTTTCTTCAAATAAATTATGTTTTGTTGTTTTGAAAAATGATTCAGTGTTTTTGGTTAAAGTATTTGAAGTATTGTTATTTAAATTATTATCCAAAGATGTAAGCTTCCACTAAAACGTATACACTTGTTACTAAACCACCAGTTAAGCTAAGTAAAGTAAGTAGCATTCCGGTCCACTAGGGGTCGGGGCATTACAACATGGTATCAGAGCAAGGTTTGGTCGGATCTATAGACCAAGTATTTTTTTTAAAAAACAAAAGGAAAATGAAAAGTTTAAGGTATTCCATGGCATCGTGCATCCATCCATCAATCTCATCCTATGGCCCAGGTATGTTCATGTTTAAAGTTAATGATTATATTTATGTTATGATGATTTAGAGATGTGTTATTTAAAGATATGTAATGGACTTGGGCAAAAGCTAAGGGCTTAAAGGGAATTGCATGATATGAAAGTTTAAATATTTGCATGTTTTCTTTAAGCAAAGAAAAAGTATGATGTATGTCAAAATGCAATAAATATGGCTCGTAGAACGGCTAGGGCATATAGAGAAGCATTGAACCGTTTAATTGCTATTCATTCCTATGAAAACAATGTAACTTATCCGACCTGACCTCTTAGCGAACATGTGTATGACATCTTTGAGAGATGCATGATGACGATTAATGCTGGAATGGAGATCACGCATATTGAGGCCATAAATAACCTCACACACTCCTTCCCACCTCAATGGGGAGATATGGGAGTCACGGTTAGAGATGAAATGTTAGAAGGCAACCCAAACCTATTCGAGTTTGAGAGGTATTGCCATGGCCTGATTGATTTGTGGGATGATGTAATCCATGAGGAGCCTGAGGAGGAACCTTTGGCTGAGGAAGAAGATCCCGAAGAAGAACTCGAGGATGATTTAGAGAATAATCCTGAGCCTGAGCCACAGGTTGAGATGGATATAGAGTCCGGACCTGAGGTAGAAGACTCCTCTGAAGATGAAGCTCCACCAAAGAAGATCCATAGAACTTATAGGGATTAGATTTAAATCCTTATAATAGCTTCCCTTATGTCAAGAAATAAAATACTATCTTCTTTGCTTTAGTATTCGAAGAATGAAACTAATAAGAACCATATGTTTTGTCTAAAGGAAATGGCCCGCACAAACCAAAACTTGATAAGAGACCTCCTCCGAGCGGTTCAAGACTTAGGCAGGCAAAACCCGAACCAAGCTCAACCCCTACCACTATCTCCTAATGTTCCAAACCATGCTTCAGTGGTCGAGCAATTTCAAAGGCACAAACCCCCTACCTTCAACGAAGCAACTGATCCACTTGCAGCGAGGAGTGGCTTTGCAAGTTGGAGCATATATTCCAATTGATAGGGTGCACGGACACTCAAAAAGTCCAGTGTGCTGAGTTCATGTTCTCCAGTGATGCAAGTCACTGGCGGGACTCAATGTCAAGGATAAGGACCCCTGAGCAACAAGCATAATTGACTTGGGAACAATTCAAAGGGGAAGTAATGGACAAGTACTTTCCCCAGTCCTTGAGGGATCACAAAGAAAGTGAATTCCTCCAACTCAAGCAAAAGACTATGTCCCTAACTGAGTATGAGAGAAAGTTTGATCAACTTTCAAGGTATGCTCCACATTTGGTGGATATGGAGGATAAGAAGGTACGAAGGTTTGAACAAGGGCTGAACTCGGATATAAGCATGATACTTATGTCCCATCGCTTCACCACATACCGTGAAATGCTGGAAAGAGCTCATGCTATTTGGTACCAAAAGACTAGCGGGGAACAACATGGTCAACAGTTCAATCAACTGGACAATGGTAACATGGAAAAGAGGAAATGGAATGGCCAGGACAAGGGAAAAGGCAAGTGGTAGAACAAGAAAGCTAATGGCGGAGCCAATGCCAGCAAAAGCATTGTGCCGGTTATTGCGCCCTGTTTTAAGTGTGGAAGGACACATCGTGGCGAGTGCTTACAAGGGAAAAATATCTATTTTCGATGTGGCAAGCCAGGACATATCATTAGGGATTATCCCACACATACCCAGAAGAAGGATGATAACAGCGACCAGAACCAGAAAGGGAAACCACGAGTTTTTACATTGACTTAACAGGATGCAGAGGAAAACTCTAATGTCATAGCAGGTACTCTACTGATAGCCAATACACCTGCTTATGTATTGTTTGATTCAAGAGCTACAAACTCCTTTGCTTCAACAACTTTTATGGCTGAATCTAGTATTACCTGTGATAAGTCGGAAGGTACATTAGAAGTTAGTATTCCTTCAGGCAACCCTTTGAATACTGATAGAATAGCCAAGTCAGTAAGTATTGAAGTTGAGGGAAAACCAATGGAAGCGAATCTATACATGATAGAAATCAAAGATTTTGATGTAATACTAGGCATGGATTGGTTAGGTTGTAATTACGCCACCATCCGTTGTAAGGAAATGGAAATATCATTTCAGAAACTAGGAGAGGAACCATTTTCATTCCTTGGAATGAAGACGAAACCCCTTATTCAACTAGTATCGACTTTACAAGCTAAGAAGATGTTGAGAAAAGAAACATGTCAAGGATATCTAGCAAGTATCTCAGGAGGGAAACAAGAGACGATAAAGGTTGAAGATGTACCAGTAGTACAGGAATTCGTAGATGTGTTTCCAGAAGATCTATCTGGTATTCCACCCGATAGACAAGTGGAATTCACCATAGACCTAATTCCTGGGGGGCACCAGTATCTAAGGCCCCATAACGAATGGGCCCAAAGGAACTACGAGAATTAAAGAAGCAGTTGCAAGAACTCCTAGATATGGACTTCATAAGACCAAGCGTATCTCTATGGGGTGTGCCGGTGTTGTTTGTAAAGAAGAAAGATGGAAGCATGAGGATGTGCATCGATTATAGGGAGATAAATCGATTAACCATCAATAATAAGTACCCACTCCCGAGGATCGAGGATCTGTTAGATCAACTGAAAGGAGCTAAGGTATTTTCCAAGATCGACTTACGATCGGGATACCATCAACTAAAAGTAGAGACAAAGGATATACCTAAGACAGCTTTTAGAACTCGATATGGACACTATGAGTTTACGGTGATGCCGTTTAGGCTAACGAATGCACCTGCAGTGTTCATGGACCTGATGAATCGAGTGTTTCATCAATACTTGGATTAGTTTGTCATAGTCTTCATCGATGACATTCTGATATATTCCAAGAGTAAGGAGCAACATAAAGAGCACTTGAGAATAGCCTTAGAGGTATTACGCAAGGAGAAGCTGTATGCTAAATCCAAGAAGTGCGAGTTTTGGCTTGAACGAGTTGTATTTCTTGGATATGTAGTTACTACCCAAGGGATTGAAGTAGATCCAGCAAAAGTAGAAGCAGTAACCAACTGAAAAACACCAACAAATGCTGGCGAAGTACGAAGTTTTCTAAGATTGGCTGGATATTATAGGAGATTCATAGAAGGATTCTTCAAAATAGCTGGACCAATGACGCAGCTTACAAGGAAGGGAGTAAAATTCCAATGGATGAAAAAATATGAACAAAGTTTCCAAGAACTTAAGCAGAAGTTGATATTAGCACCTGTATTAATAATACTTGAAGGTACGGAAGGGTTTGTTATATACAGCGACACATCCAAGAGAGGATTGGGATGTGTACTAATGCAGAATGGAAAAGTGATAGCCTATGCTTCAAGACAATTGAAGAAACATGAGCAGAACTACCCGACTCATGATTTAGAACTTGCAGCGGTAGTATACGCTTTGAAGATATGGCGACACTACTTGTATGGACGGAAGTGTGATATCTACACAGATCAAAAAAGTCTCAAGTATTTCTTCACACAGAAGGAATTGAATATGCGACAAAGACGATGGTTGGAATTGGTGAACGATTACGACTGCACTATTCACTACCATCTACGTAAGGCTAATGTTGTGGCCGACGCTTTAAGTAGAAAATCAATGGGACAATTGACGTCACTACCCACCTCTGAAGTGGAGTTAGTCAAGGACTTGGAAAAGTTACAGATCGAAGTGGTTACCACACCAGGACAAGTCACTGCTCGTCTAGCAGCTTTAATAATTCGACCTACTCTTAGAGATCGAATTATAGAAGCACAAAATAAAGACTCATTTTTGCAAAAGATTAAGAATGAAATTGGTACCGATAAGAAAAAGGACTTTGGAGTAGCTGAGGATCAGGCACTGATATTTAGAGGAAGAATTTGCGTGCCTAAGGATGAAGCCTTGAGAAACGAGATATTAAAAGAAGCTCACTCCCCCCGTACACCGCACATCCCGATGGTACAAAAATGTATCGAGATCTTCGAGATACATTTTGGTGGATAAATATGAAAAGAAGTACAGGGTTGTACGTGCAGAAGTGTATGGTATGTCAACAGATTAAGGCAGAACACCAAAAACCAGCTGGATTGTTAAATCCATCAGATGTACCTAAATGGAAATGGGAAAATATCACGATGGACTTTGTGGTTGGATTCCCAAAGTCAACAAGAGGAAATAATGCTACATGGGTAGTAGTGGATCGACTAACGAAGTCAGTTCATTTTCTTCATGTGAAAATGACATTCAGTTTAGACCAATTGGCACAGTTGTACATTAAAGAGGTTGTGAGATTACACGGTGTACCTGTACCCATTGTGTTTGACAGGGACCTAAGGTTCACGTCCAAATTTTGGAAAAATCTACAAGGAGCTATGGGAATGAAGCTGAACTTTAGTACAGCATATCACCCTCAGTTCGATGGTTAGTCTAAAAGGACTATCCAAACTTTGGAAGACATGCTGAGAACATGTGTTTTGGATCTAGGATGTAATTGGGAGTCATACTTACCTCTAGTAAAGTTCGCTTATAATAACAGTTTCCAAGCAACTATTGGAATGGTACCATACGAAGCTCTCTATGGTAGAAGATGTAGATCCCCCGTTCATTGGGATGAAGTCGGAGAGAAGAGAGTTTTAGGACCAAAAATAGTTGAAAGGATGATCGAGGTAATCGATAAGATCCATGCAAGAATAAAGGCAGCACAGGATCGACAAAAGAGCTATGCAGATACAAGGAGGAAGGATTTAGAATTCCAAGTTCGGGATAAAGTGTTTCTGAAAGTAGCACCGATGAAAGGTGTACTTAGATTTGGAAAGAAAGGCAAGCTACGCCCCCGGTATATCGGACCTTTTGAGATACTTGATAGAGTCAGAAATGTGGCTTACCGACTAGCTTTGCCACCTGAATTATCGGCAGTGCACAATGTGTTCCATATATCGATGATAAAGAAGTATGTACATGATCCTAATCATGTAGTGAGTTATCAAACCTTGGAGGTACAGAAAGATTTGTCGCATGAGGAACTACCGATCAAGATATTGGATCGAAAAGTGAATAAACTAAGGAATAAAGAGATTCAGCTGGTTAAGATACAGTGGAATCATCACGGCGTAGAAGAAGCCACTTGGGAAAAAGAAAAAGAAGCCAACGACAAGTATCCAATACTATTCACCCAATCAGAAGGTAAATTTTGAGGACGAAATTTTAATTAAGGTGTGAAGGATGTAGAACCCCAAATAATTCTAGACACTATAGTGGCACTAAGACATGAATATTGGATGACTAAAGTATACTTCAGATTTTTAGTCTCATTTGAGACCCATTTTCGACATAGGAAACATTTGATTTGAAAAATGATATCTAAATAAACGTTGTAGTTCTTTGAGTTATCTTTCCAACGCACTTTGAATTACCCCAATTGGATATCGAGAGAAGAAGTTATGATAGAAACACTGAAAGCTGTGCATTGTCAACTGGACTACAACCGGTCGACTGAAACTACCTGAAATGAAAATTCTCGTTTTTCTCTAGAATTTAAATATTTATTTTCATCGATTATTTTCTCAAAGGGCCACCTACGTTTTTAGCAATAAAAACCCCACTAAATTGAAGCATTTAATCTCAAACTTAAATGGCACCCATGTTCTCTCTCTTAAATGAAATTTGACCCTTCATTTGCTTTAAGTTATGGGATATTTACCTGTAAATAGAGATCTCATTTCACTCATTTTTCTCACACCAAAAGCAAGAGCTTTTACATACTAAAGAAAGAGTTTCCAAGAGAGAAAAAGAGAGGGAGGAAAACTATTTTTCCTAGAAGTTTAAGAAGTGTTTTCAAGCATCAATTCTCAACGATTTTCAAAAATCCAAGGAGTACATTTCTTTCAATGTCCAAGTTTCATCGAAGTTTTCAATCCAAGTTTTCAAACTTTCAAAAGCATCAATCAAGGTAGGTAGAGGTGCAATGTGTTTAATCGCGTTGAGTTATAAGTTTTGATTCATGTTAATGTTTGTATGTGAAATGGTACTCCGGTACGGCATACCCCTCTATGTTGAAGAAATGTTCGTATTTCAAATGGTGCCCTTGGGTACGACATACCCCTTCATGTCAAATGGTGCCTCCGGGTACGGCATGTAAGAAAAGTTATAAAGTAAATGTTTTGAAATGTATAGCTTGATCACAAATGTACCTATGACACCTATTGAGTATTTCAACTCACGGGTTTCATCCCATCTCTATAGATTGAAAGAATTCTACCACGGGCATGGATGGAGGAGAAGATGGAGAGTGATGCAACGAGCCCATGGAAATCGGGTGAATAAGTGATTTGGATTTATTTTTATGAAATGTTTTCCAATGTTATTTCTTTAAAGTTTTGAATAATGCAGAATGCGAGAACAAGTTATGTTTTCTTCAAATAAATTACATTTTGTTGTTTTGAAAAATGATTCTGTGTTTTTGGTTAAAGTATTAGAAATATTGTTATTTAAATTATTATTCGAAGATGTAAGCTTCCGCTAAAACGTATACACTTGTTACTAAACCACCGGTTAAGCTAAGTAAAGTAAGTAGCGTTCCGTTCCACTAGGGGTCGGGGCGTTACAGACCTTGCTACATGTACACTATGGTGTACAGTTTAGTTTATACTTTTCCACGTGACATTACCCTGTAGGACAATTTAAATTTCAAACAGTTTTCCAATCCAATAGACACTTGACAATGATGCATGTGCAAAACAACATGTCAAAAAATAATAAACAAAGAGCAAAGTTCAGTCGGGAAGAACCTTACGACATGGACACTATGGTGTACACTTTAGTTTACACTTTGCCAAGGGTCATTACCCTATTGGACAGTATAAATTTCAAACAATTTCCCATCCAATTGACAATTGAAAACTATGCATGTATCAAACAACTTGTCAAAAATCAGCGTACAAATAGCAAAGTTCAATCGGTAAGAACCTTGTGACATTTACACTGTGGCGTACACTTTAGTTTACACTTTGCCACGTGACATGCCCTATTGGACTGTTTAAATTTGAAAAAGCTTTCCCATCTAATTGACACTTGACAATAAGGCGAGTGTCAAACAACGTTTCAAAAATCAGTGTACAAAATAACAAAGTTCAATCGGTAAGAACATTGCTACATGTACACTATGGTGTACACCTTAGTTTACACTTTGCCATGTAACATTACCCTATCGAACATTTTAAATTTCAAACAATTTTCCCATCTAATTGACACCTGACAACAATGCAAGTGTCAAACAACGTGTCAAAAATCAGTGTATAAATAGCAAAGTTCAATCAGTAAGAACCTTGCCACATGTACACTATGGCGTACACTTTAGTTTACACTTTGTCAGGTGTCATCACCTTGTTGGATAGTTTAAATTTCTAAAAATTTTCCCATTCAATTGACACTTGACTACAATCCAAATGTCAAACAATGTTTCAAAAATTAGTGTACAAATAGCAAAGTTCATTCGGTAAAAACCTTGCTACATGTACACTATGGTGTACACTTTAGTTTACACTTTGCCTCGTGACTTTACTCTATTGGACAATTTAAATTTCAATTAGTTTTCAATCCAATAGACCCTTGAGAACAATAAAGGTGTCAAATCACTTGTTGAAAATCTGTGTACGAATAGCAAAGTTCAATCGATAAGGACCTTGCTACACGTACACTATGGGGTACACTTTAGTTTACTTTTTGCCACGTGACATTACCCTGTTAGATAGTTTAAATTTCAAATAGTTTTTTCATCCAATTGACACTTGACAGCAGTACAATTGTCAAACAACGTGAGGAAAATCAATATACAAATAGCAAGTTCAATCGGCAAGAACCTTGCTACATGTACACTATGGTCCACTTTAATTTACACTTTACCACGTGACATTACCCTGTTGGACAGTTTAAATTACAAACATTTTTCTCATCCAATTGACACTTGACAACAACTATGCAATTGTAAAAGGTGTCAAAAATCAGTGTGCAAATAGCAAAGTTCAATCAGTAAGAACCTTGCGACATGCACACTACGGTGTACACTTTAGTTTACAATTTTCCACGTGACACTTCCCTGCTGGAAAATTTAAATTTCAAACAATTTTCCCGTCTAATTGACACTTGACAGCAATGCAAGTGTCAAACAACGTGTCAAAAATCAGTGCACAAACAATAAATTTCAATCGTAAGAACCTTGCTACATGTACAAGATGGTGCAGACTTTAATTTTACACTTTGCCTCATGACATTACCCTGTTGGACAGTTTAAATTTCAAACAATTTTTCCATCCAATTGACACTTAAAAACAATGCAAGTGTCAAACGACGTGTCAAAAATCAGTGTACAAATAGCAAAGTTCAATCAGTAAGAACCTTGCTACATGTACACTATGGTACACTTTAATTTTCACTTTGCCACATGATGACATCACCCTGGTGGACAGTTTAAATTTCAAACAGTTTTCCCGTCCAATTGACACTTGATAACAATGCAAGTGTCAAAGGTCTCATAAATCAGTTTACAAATAGCAAAGTTCAATTGGAAAGAACCTTGTGACATGTACACTATGGTGTACACTTTAGTTTACACTTTGCCACGTGACATGTCCCTGTTGGACTGTTTAAATTTCAAACAATTTTCCCATCCAATTGACACTTGACAACAATGTAAGTGTCAAACAACATGTCGAAAATCAGAGTACAAATAGCAAAGTTCAATCATTAAGGACCTTGTTATTTGTACACTATAGTGTGCACCTTAGATTACACTTTTCCACGTGATATTACCCTGTTGGACAGTTTAAATTTCAAACAGTTTTCCAATCCAATTGACACTTGACAATGATGCATGTGCAAAACAACGTGTCAAAAAATAGTAAACAAAGAGCAAAGTTCAGTCGGGAAGAACCTTACAACTTGGACACTATGGTGTACACTTTAGTTTACACTTTGCCAAGGGCCATTACCCTATTGGACAGTATAAATTTCAAACAATTTCTCATCCAATGGACAATTGAAAACAATGCATGTGTCAAACAACGTATCAAAAATCAGTGTATAAATAGCGAAGTTCAATCGGTAAGAACCTTGCCACATGTACACTATGGCATACACTTTAGTTTACACTTTGTCAGGTGTCATCACCCTGTTGGATAGTTTAAATATCAAAAAAAATTTCCATCCAATTGACACTTGACAACAATCCAAATGTCAAACAACGTTTCAAAAATTAGTGTACAAATAGCAAAGTTCATTCGATAAAAACCTTGCTACATGTACACTATGGTGTACACTTTAGTTTACACTTTGCCCCGTGACTTTACTCTATTGGACAATATAAATTCCAATCAGTTTTCCATCCAATAGACCCTTGAGAACAATAAAGGCGTTAAATAAGTTGTCGAAAATCTGTGTACGAATAGCAAAGTTCAATCGGTAAGGACCTTGCTACATGTACACTATAGGGTACACTTTAGTTTATTCTTTGCCACGTGACATTACTCTATTGGACAGTTTAAATTTCAAACAGTTTTTCCATCCAATTGACACTTGACAACAATGCAATTGTCAAACAACGTGAGAAAAGATAAATGTACAAATAGCAAAGTTCAATTCGCAAGAGTCTTGCTACATGTACACTATGGTCCACTTTAATTTACACTTTGCCACGTGACATTACCCTGTTGGACAGTTTAAATTGCAAATAGTTTTCCCATCCAATTGACCCTTGACAACAACTATGCAATTGTAAAAGGTGTCAAAAATCAGTGTGCAAATAGCAAAGTTCAATCAGTAAGAACCTTGTGACGTGTACACTACGGTGTACACTTTAGTTTACAATTTTCCACGTGACACTACCCTCCTGGACAATTTAAATTTCAAAAAATTTTCCCATCTAATTAACACTTGACAACAATGCAAGTGTCAAACAACGTGTTAAAAATCAGTGTACAAATAGTAAATTTCAATCGGCAAGAACCTTTCTACATGTACAAGATGGTGCAGACATAAATTTTACACTTTGCCTCATGACATTACCCTGTTGGACAGTTTAAATTTCAAACAGTTTTCCCTTCCAATTGACACTTAAAAATAATGCAAGTGTCAAACGACGTGTCAAAAATCAGTGTACAAATAGCAAAGTTCAATCGGTTGGAACCTTGCTACATGTACACTATGGTACACTTTAATTTTCACTTTGCCACATGACATTACCCTGTTGGACAGTTTAAATTTCGAACAGTTTTCCCATCCAATTGACACTTGAGAACAATGCGAGTGTCAAAGGTATCATAAATCAGTTTACAAATAGCAAAGTTCAATCGGTAAGAATCTTGCGACATGCACACTATGGTGTACACTTTAGTTTACACTTTGCCACGTGACACGTCCCTGGTGGACAATTTAAATTTCAAATAGTTTTCTCATCCAATTGACACTTGACAACATTGTAAGTGTCAAACAACGTGTCAAAAATCAGAGTACGAATAGCAAAGTTCAATCGTTAAGGACCTTGTTATTTGTACGCTATAGGGTACACTTTAGATTACACTTTTCCACATGACATTACCCGGTTGGACCGTTTAAATTTCAAATAGTTTTCCAATCCAATTGACACTTGACAGTGATGCATGTGCAAAACAACGTGTCAAAAAATGGTAAGCACAGAGCAAAGTTCAGTCGGCAAGAACCTTACGACAAGGACACTATGGTGTACACTTTAGTTTACACTTTGCCAAGGGTCATTACCCTATTAGACAGTATAAATTTCAAACAATTTCCCATTCAATTGACAATTGACAACAATGCATGTGTCAAACAACTTATCAAAAATCAGCGTACAAATAGCAAAGTTCAATCGGTAAGAACCTTGCGATATTTACATTGTGGTGTACACTTTAGTTTACACTTTGCCACATGACACTGCCCTACTAGACTGTTTAAATTTCAAAAAGTTTTCCCATCTAATTGACACTTGATAGCAAGGCGAGTGTCAAACAACGTTTCAAAAATCAGTGTACAAATAGCAAAGTTCAATCAGTAAGAACCTTGCTACATATACACTATGGTGTACACTTTAGTTTACACTTTGCCATGTAACATTACCCTGTCGGACATTTTAAATTTCAAATAGTTTTCCCATCTAATTGACACCTAGCAACAATACAAGTGTCAAACAACGTGTCAAAAATCAGTGTATAAATAGCAAAGTTCAATTGGTAAGAACCTTGCCACATGTACACTATGGCGTACACTTTAGTTTACAATTTGCTAGGTGTCATCACACTTTTGGATAGTTTAAATTTCAAAAAAATTTCCCATCCAATTGACACTTGACAACAATCCAAATGTCAAACAATGTTTCAAAAATTAGTGTACAAATAGCAAAGTTCATTCGGTAAAAACCATGCTACATGTACACTATGGTGTACACTTTAGTTTACACTTTGCCTCGTGGCTTTACTCTGTTGGACAATTTAAATTTCAATCAGTTTTTCATTCAATAGACCCTTGAGAACAATAAAGGTGTCAAATAACTTGTCGAAAATCTGTGTACGAATAGCAAAGTTCAATCGCTAAGGATCTTGCTACACGTACATTAGGGTGTACACTTTAATTTACTCTTTGCCACGTGACAATACCCTGTTGGACAATTTAAATTTCAAACTATTTTTCCATCCAATTGACACTTGACAACAATGCAATTGTCAAATAACGTGACAAAAATAGTGTACAAATAGCAAAGTTTAATCGGCAAGAACCTTGCTACATGTACACTATGGCTTTAATTAACACTTTGCCACGTGACAATACCCTGTTGGACAGTTTAAATTACAAACAGTCTTCCCATCCAATTGACACTTGACAACAACTATCCAATTGTAAAAGGTGTCAAAAATCAGTGTACAAATAGCAAAGTTCAATCAGTAAGAACCTTGCGACATGTACACTACGATGTACACTTTAATTTACAATTTGCCTCGTGACACTATCCTACTGGACAATTTAAATTTCAAACAATTTTTCCATCTAATTGACACTTGACTACAATACGAGTGTCAAACAACGTGTCAAAAATCAGTATACAAATAGTAAATTTCAATTGGTAAGAACCTTGCTACATGTACACGATGGTGCAGACTTTAATTTTACACTTTGCCTCATGACATTACCTTGTTGGACAGTTTAAATTTCAAACAGTTTTGCCACCCAATTGACACTTGACAACAATGCAAGTATCGAACGGCGTGTCAAAAATCAGTGTACAAATGACGAAGTTAAATCGGTAAAAACCTTGCTTCATGTATAATATGGTATAATTTAATTTTCACTTTGCCACATGACATTACCCTGTTGGACTGTTTACATTTCAAATAGATTTCCCATCCAATTGACACTTGACAACAATGCAAGGGTCAAAGGTATCATAAATCAGTTTACAAACATCAAAGTTCAATCTGTAAGAATCTTGCGACATGTACACTATGGTGTACACATTAGTTTACACTTTGCCACATGACACGTCCCTACTGGACAGTTTAAATTTCAAACAATTTTCCCAACCAATTGACACTTGACAACAATGTAAGTGTAAAACAACGTGTCAAAAATCAGAGTACAAATAGCAAAGTTCAATCGTTAAGGACCTAACGTGTCAAAATTCAGTGTACAAATAGCAAAGTTCAACCGGTATGAACCTTGCTACATGTACACTATGGTGTACACTTTAGTTTAAACTTTGCCGCGAGACATTACCATGTTTGACAGTTTAAATTTCAAATAATTTTCCCATCCAATTGACACTTGAAAACAATGCAACTATCTAACATTGTGTCGAAAATCAATGTACGAATAACAAAGTTCAATTGGTGAGGACCTTGCTACACGTACACAATAGTGTACACTTTAGTTTAGACGATGTCACGTGACATTACCCTGTTGGACAATTTAATTTTAAAACAAATTTTCCATCCAATTGACACTTGACAATGATGGAAGTGTTAAACAACAGGTCAAAAATCAGTGTACAAATATAGCAAACTTCAATCGGTTTGCTACATGTACCCTATGGTGTACACTTTAGTTTACGATTTGCCACGTGACATTACCCTGTTGGATGGCTTAAATTTCAAATAGTTTTCTCATCCAATTGACACTTAACAACACTTCAAGTGCCAAACAATGTGTTAAAAATTAGTGTACAAATAGCAAATTTCAATCGGTCATAACGTTGCTACATATACACTATGGTGTACACACTTTAGTTTACACTTTACCACATGACATTACCCTGTTGGATAGTTTAAATTTCAAGCAGTTTTCCATCCAATTGACACTTGACAACAATGCAAGTGTCAAACAACGTTTCAAAAATCTGTGTACAAATAGCAATGTTCAATCGGTAAGGACCTAGCTACATGTACACTATGGTATACACTTTAGTTTACACGTTGCCACGTGACATTACCCTGTTGGACAGTTTAAATTTCAAATAGTTTTCCCATGTAATTGATACTTGACAACGATGCAAGCGCAAACAACGTATCAAAAATAAGTGTACGAATAGCAAAGTTCAATCAATAAGACCCTTCCTAAATGTACACTATGATGCACACTTTAGTTTACACTTTACCACGTGACAATACCATGTCGGACAGTTTAAATTTCAAATAGTTTTCCCATCCAATTGACACTTGACAACAATACAAGGGTCAAATAACATGGTAAAAATCAGTATACAAATAGCAAAGTTCAATCGATAAGAACCTTGTGACATGTACACTATGGCGTACACTTTAGTTTACACTTTACCGTGTGAGATTACCCTGTTGAACAGTTTAAATTTCATGTTTTCCCATCCAATTAACACTTGACAATGATTCAAGTGTTGAACCACGTGTCAAAATTAGTGTACAAATAGCAAAGTTCAATTGCTGTGGACCTTGCTACATGCACACTATGGTGTACACTTTAGTTTAAACTTTGCCACGAGACATTACCATGTCGGACAGTTTAAATTTCAAACAATTTTCCCATCCAATTGACACTTGAAAACAATGCAACTGTCCAACATTGTGTCGAAAATTAGTGTACAAATAGCAAAGTTCGATTGGTGAGGACCTTGCCACATGTACACTATGGTGTACATTTTAATTTACACGTTGCCACATGACTTACCCTATTGGAAACTTTAAATTTCAAACAATTTTCTCACCCAATTGACACTTGACAACATTGCAAGTGTCATGCAATGTGTCAAAAATTAGTGTACAAATAGCAAATTTCAATCGGTAAGAACCTCGTTACATGTACACTATGGTGTACACTTTAGTTTACACTTTGCCACGTGACATTACCCTGCTGGATAGCCTAAATTTCAAAAAGTTTTCCCATCCAATTGACACTTGACAACAATTCAAGTGCCAAACAACGTGTCAAAAATCAGTGTACAAATTGCAAAGTTCAATCGGTAGGAACCATGCTAAATGTACACTATGGTGTACACACTTTAGTTTACACCTTACCACGTGACATTACCCTGCTGTATAGTTTAAATTTCAAGCAGTTTTCCCATACAATTAGCACTTGACAACAATGCAGGTGTCAACCAACGTGTCAAAAATCAGTGTACAAATAGCAAAGTTCAATCGGTAAGAACCTTTCTACATGTACGCTACGATGAACACTTTAGTTTACACTTTACCATGTGACATTACCCAGTTGGACATTTTAGATTTCAAATAGTTTTTCCATCCAATTGACACTTGACAACGATGCAAGTTTCAAACAATGTGTCAAAAATCATTGTACAAATAGCAAAGTTTAAATCGTAAGAACCTTGTTACATGTACACTATGGTGTACACTTTTGTTTGCACTTTACTACGTCACATTACGCTGTTGGACAGCTTAAATCTCAAATAGTTTTCGAATCTAATTAACACTTGACTACAATGCGAGCGTCAAACAACGTGTCAAAAATCAGTGCACAAATTGTGAAGTTCAACCGGTATGAACCTTGCTACATGTACACTATGGTATACACTTTAATTTACACTTTGCCACGAGACATTACCATCTCGGGCAGTTTAAATTTCAAACAGTTTTTCCATCCAATTGACACTTGAAAACAATACAAGTGTCAAACAATATGTCAAAAATCAGAGTACAAATAGCAAAGTTCAATTGGTAAGGACCTTGCTAGATGTACACTATGGTGTACACTTTTGTTTTCACGTTGCCACGTGACATTACCCTGTTGGACATTTAACTTTAAATATTTTTTCCATTCAATTGACACTTGACAACAATGCAAGTGTTAAACAACATGTCAAAAATTAGTGTACAAATAGCAAAGTTCAATCGGTAAGAACCACGCTACATGTACACTATGGTGTACACACTTTAGTTTACACTTTAACACGTGACATTACCCTACTGGACTGTTTAAATTTCGAACAGTTTTCCCATCCAATTGACACTTAACAACCATGCAAGTGTCAAACAACGTGTCAAGGTTCAGTGTACAAATAGCAAAGTTCAACCGGTATGAACCTTGCTACATGTACACTATGGTGTACACTTTAGTTTAAACTTTACCGCGAGACATTACCATGTTTGACAGTTTAAATTTCAAATAATTTTCCCATCCAATTGACACTTGAAAATAATGCAACTGTCTAACATTGTGTCGAAAATCAATGTACGAATAACAAAGTTCAATTGGTGAGGACCTTGCTACACGTACACAATGGTGTACACTTTAGTTTAGACGATGTCACGTGACATTACCCTGTTGGACAATTTAATTTTAAAACAATTTTTCCATCCAATTGACACTTGACAATGATGGAAGTGTTAAACAACGGGTCAAAAATCAGTGTACAAATAGCAAACTTCAATCGGTATGCTACATGTACCCTATGGTGTACACTTTAGTTTACAATTTGCCACGTGACATTACCCTGTTGGATGGCTTAAATTTCAAATAGTTTTCTCATCCAATTGACACTTGACAACACTTCAAGTGCCAAACAATGTGTTAAAAATTAGTGTACAAATAGCAAATTTCAATCGGTCATAACGTTGCTACATATACACTATGGTGTACACACTTTAGTTTACACTTTCCCACATGACATTCCCCTGTTGGATAGTTTAAATTTCAAGCAGTTTTCCATCCAATTGACACTTGACAACACTTCAAGTGCCAAACAATGTGTTAAAAATTAGTGTACAAATAGCAAAGTTCAACCGGTATGAACCTTGCTACATGTACACTATGGTGTACACTTTAGTTTACACTTTGCCACGTGATATTACCCAATTGGACAGTTTAAATTTCAAACAATTTTCCCATCCAATTGACACTTGACAACACTTCAAGTGCCAAACAATGTGTTAAAAATTAGTGTACAAATAGCAAAGTTCAACCGGTATGAACCTTGCTACATGTACACTATGGTGTACACTTTAGTTTACACTTTGCCACGTGATATTACCCAATTGGACAGTTTAAATTTCAAACAATTTTCCCATCCAATTGACACTTGACAACACTTCAAGTGCCAAACAATGTGTTAAAAATTAGTGTACAAATAGCAAAGTTCAACCGGTATGAACCTTGCTACATGTACACTATGGTGTACACTTTAGTTTACAATTTGCCACGTGACATTACCCTGTTGGATAGTTTAAATTTCAAGCAGTTTTCCATCCAATTGACACTTGACAACAATGCAAGTGTTAAACAACGTGTCAAAAATCAGTGTAGAAATAGCAAAGTTCAATAGGTACGAACCTTGCTACATGTACACAACGGTGAACACTTTAGTTTACAGTTTGCCACATGACATTACCCAGTTGGACAGTTTAAATTTCAAACAGTTTTCCCATCCAATTGATACTTGAGAATAATGCAAGTGTCAAACAATACGTCAAAAATCAGTGTACAAATAGCAAAGTTTAAATGGCAAGAACCTTTCTACATGTATACTATGCTGTACACTTTTGTTTTCACTTTGCCATGTTATATTGCTCTGTTGGACAACTTAAATTTCAAACAGTTTTCGAATCCAATTGACACTTGACTACAATGCAAGCATCAAACAACGTGTCAAAAATCAGTGCACAAATTGCGAAGTTCAACCGGCATGAACCTTGCTACACGTACACTATGGTATACACTTTTCCATGAGACATTACCATCTTGGACAGTTTAAATTTCAAACAGTTTTTCCATCCAATTGACACTTGAAAACAATACAAGTGCCAAACAATATGTCAAAAATTATTGCACAAATAGCAAAGTTCAATTGGTGAGGACCTTCCTACATGTACACTAAGGTGTACACTTTAGTTTTCACATTGCCACGTGACATTACCCTGTTGGACATTTAATTTTAAATAGTTTTCCCATCCAATTGACACTTGACGATAATGCAAGTGTCAAACAACCTGTCAAAAATCAATGTACAAATAACAAAGTTCAATCGGTAAGAACCTTGCTACATGTACCCTATGGTGTACACTTTAGTTTACAATTTGCCATGTGACATTACCCTGTTGGATAGCTTAAATTTCAAATAGTTTTCCCATCCAATTGACACTTGAGAACAATTCAAGTGTCAAACGATACGTCAAAAATCAGTATACATATAGCAAAATTTAAATGGCAAGAACCTTTCTACATGTACACTATTATGTAAACTTTTGTTTGCACTTTGCCACGTTATATTACCCTGTTGGACAACTTAAGTTCCAAATAGTTTTCGAATCCAACTAACACTTGACTACAATGCAAGCATCAAACAACGTATTAAAAATCAGTGCACAAATTGCGAAGTTCAACCGGTATGAACCTTGCTACACGTACACTATGGTATACACTTTAGTTTACACTTTGCCACGAGACATTACCATCTTGGACATTTTAAATTTCAAACTGTTTTTCCATCCAATTGACACTTGAAAACAATACAAGTGCCAAACAATATATTAAAAATCAGAGTACAAATAGCAAAGTTCAATTGGTGAGGACTTTGCTACGTGTACACTATGGTGTACACTTTAGTTTTCACGTTCCCACGTGACATTACCCTGTTGGACATTTAATTTTAAATAGTTTTCCCATCCAATTGACACTTGACAACAGTGCAAGTATCAAACAACCTGTCAAAAATCTGTGTGCAAATAGCAAAGTTCAATCGGTAAGAACCTTGATACATGTACCCTATGGTGTACACTTTAGTTTACAATTTGCCACGTGACATTACGCTGTTGGATAGCTTAAATTTCAAATAGTTTTTCCATCTAATTGACACTTGAGAACAATGCAAGTGTCAATCGATACGTCAAAAATCAGTGTACAAATAGCAAAGTTTAAATGGCAAGAACTTTTCTGCATGTACACTATGGTGTACACTTTTGTTTGCACTTTGCCATGTTATATTACCCTATTGGACAACTTAAATTTCAAATAATTTTTGAATCCAATTGACACTTGACTACAATGCAAGCATCAAACAACGTGTCAAAAATTAGTGCACAAATTGCGAAGTTCAACCGGTATGAGCCTTGCTACACGTACACTATGGTATACACTTTAGTTTACACTTTGCCACGAGGCATTACCATCTTGGACATTTTAAATTTCAAACAGTTTTTCCATCCAATTGACACTTGAAAACAATACAAGTGCCAAACAATATGTCAAAAATCAGAATACAAATAGCAAAGTTTAATTGGTGAGGACCTTGCTACATGTACACTATGGTGTACACTTTAGTTTACACGATGCCACGTGACATTACCCTGTTGGACAGTTTAAATTTCAAACAATTTTTCCATCCAATTGACACCTGACAATGATGCAAGTGTTAAACAATGTGTCAAAACTTAGTGTACAAATAGCAATGTTTAATCGATAAGAACCTTGCGACATGTACCCTGTGGTATACACTTTAGTTTACAATTTGCCACGTGACATTAACCTGTTGGATAGCTTAAATTTCAAACAATTTTCCCATCCAATTGACACTTGACAACAATTCAAGTGCCAAACAATGTGTCAAAAATTAGTGTACAAATAGCAAAGTTCAATCGGTTAAAACCTTGCTACATATACACTATGGTGTACACACTTTAGTTTACACTTTACCACATGACATTACCCTGCTGAACAGTTTAAATTTCAAGTATTTTTTCATCCAATTGACACTTGATAACAATGCAAGTGTCAAACAACGTGTCAAAAATTATTGTAGAAATAGCAAAGTTCAAAAGATAAGAACCTTTCTACACGTACACTACAGTCAACACTTTAGTTTACAGTTTGCCACGTGACATTACCCAGTTGGACAGTTTAAATTTTAAACAGTTTTCCCATCCAATTGACACTTGAGAACAATGTAAGTGTCAAATAATGTGTCAAAAATCAGTGTACCAATAGAAAAGTTTAAATGGCACGAACTTTGCTACATGTACACCATAGTGTACATTTTTGTTTGTACTTTGCCACGTCACATTACCCTGTTGGACAGCTTAAGTTTCAAACAGTTTTCCAATCCAATTGATACTTTACTACAATGCAAGCATCAAACAATGTGTCAAAAATCATTGCATAAATTGCGAAGCTCAACCGGTATGAACCATGCTACATGTACACTATGGTATACACTTTAGTTTACACTTTTCCACGAGACATTGCTATGTTTGACAGTTTAAATTTCAAAGAGTTTTTCCGTCCAATTGACACTTGAAAATAATAAAAGTGTCAAATAATATGTCAAAAATCAGAGTACAAATAGCAAAGTTCAACTGGTGAGGACCTTGCTACATGTACAATATGGTGTACACTTTAGTTTACACGTTGTCATGTGACATTACCCTGTTGGACAATTTAAATTTCAAATAGTTTTTTCATCCAATTGACATTTAACAATAATGCAAGTGTCAAACGTGTCAAAAATTAGTGTACAAATAGCAAAGTTCAATCCGTAAGAACCTTTCTAAATGCACACTATGATGCACACTTTAGTTTACACTTTCCCACGTGACATTACCCAGTCGGACAGTTTAAATTTCAAATAGTTTTTGTATCCAATTGACACTTGACAACAATACGAGTGTCAAACAACATGGCAAAAATCAGTGTACAAATAATAAAGTTCAATCGGTAAGAACCTTGCGACAAGTACACTATGATGTACACTTTAGTTTACACTTTACCGCGTGACATTACCCTGTTGAACAGTTTAAATTTCAAATAGTTTTCCTATTCAATTGACACTAGAGAATGATACAAGTGTTGAATAACGTGTCAAAAATCAGTGTACAAATAACAAATTTCAATTAGTAAGAACCTTGCTTCGTGTACGTTATGGTGTACACTTTAATTTTCCCTTTGCCACGTGACATTACCCTGTTTGACAATTTAAATTTCAAACAGTTTTCCCCTCCAATTGAGACTTGACAATAATGCAAATGTCAAAAAACATGTTAAAAATTAGTGTACAAATAGCAATGTTCAATCGGTAAAGACCTAGCTACATATACACTATGGTCTACACTTTAGTCTACCCTTTGTCACGTGACATTACCTTGTTAGACAGTTTAAATTTAGAATAGTTTTCCCATCCAATAGTATAAATTTAGAATAGTTTTCCCATCCAATAGACACTTGACAACAATGCAAGTGTCAAATAACGTGTCAAAATCGATGTACAAATAGCAAAGTTCAATCGGTAAGAACCTTGGTACATGTACACTATGGTGTACACTTTAGTTTGCACTTTGCCACGTGATATTATCCTCTTGGAAAGTTTAGCAAGTTGGACAAAGGCTTGGTGATTTTGGAGAAGTCCTTTATAAACCTCCTGTAACCCTGCATGCCCAAGGAAACTTCGAACTCCTTTTACCGATGTAGGTGGTGGTAATTTCTCAAAAACCTGAATTTTTGCCTTATCCACCTCTATCCCCTTTGCCGATACTCTATGTCCCAAGACTATTCCCTCTTGAACCATGAAATGACATTTCTCCCAGTTCAATATTAAGTTCGTTTCTCTGCATCTTTGCAAAACCAAATTTAAGTGATCCAAACACTCATTAAATGAGGTCCCAACGACAGAGAAGTCATCCATAAAGATTTCAATGAATTTCTCTACCATATCTGAGAAAATTGCCATCATGCATCGCTAAAATATGGTAGGAGCATTGCAAAGTCCAAATGGCATTCTTCGGTATGCAAAGGTACCATAGGGGCATGTGAAGGTGGTCTTCTCTTGATCATCCGATGCCACTGGTATCTGATTATAACCCGAATACCCATCCAGAAAGCAGTAATGGGAATGGCCTGCCAATCTCTCCAACATCTGATCTATAAACGGAAGAGGGAAATGATCTTTCCTTGTAGCGGTATTTAGTTTGCGGTAATCAATGCAACCTCTCCACCCTGTTACTGTCCTTGTCGGAATCACCTCAGCTCTTACTACCTCCTTCATGTTTGGGTTTAGCCTTCTTTGACTTTCAACTGTTGGTCGAAAATTCTCCTCCATGAGAATTTTATGCATGCATAAAGAAGGGCTGATCCCTTTGATATCAGCTATAGTCCACCTAATTGCTTGCTTGTTATCTCGAAGCATCCTAAGCAGTTTTTCTTCCTCCACTTCACTAACCATGTTTGAAATTATCATTGGAAGTGTATTGGACTCCCCCAAATATGCATATCTTAAGTGTGGGGCAGCTGATTAAGTTCCAACTTTGGTGGCTTCAGAATAGATGGCTGTGATTTCTCTGGCCTTGTCCCAAGCTCCTCAAAGTATCATTTTCGCGTGTAAGGTGGGTTGGACTCCAAAAATCTTGCACACATTTCTATGTCTTCAGAATCAGAATTCGTGGATTTAGAATATTCAATGCAGGCCTGCAATGCATCTAATAGGTTTTGCAGTGTAAATGACTCTTCAATCATTTTATCAATCATGTCAACCCTGAAACATCTGTCAGTCTCTATTGGCAGTTTCATGGCCTTGAAGACATTGAATGAAACATGTTCTTCTCCCAATCTCAGTATCAACTGCCCATTCTGAACATCGATCAAAGCTCTGCCTGTGGCTAAGAATGGTCTGCCCAGTATTAAAGGAACATCTTTATCTTCTTCCATATCCAGAATCAGAAAGTCTACTGGGAATATGAACTTCTCCACTTTAACCAATACGTCTTCAATTATTCTTCATGGATGTGTTAATGATCTGTCAGCCAGCTGTAAGGTCACCGTGGTAGCTTTAGCTTCTCCCAATCCTAATTTCCTGAAAACAGACAATGGCATTAAGTTAATACTTGCACCAAGATCACATAAAGCTTTATCAAAATAAAATTCACCAATGGTATAAGGGACAGTGAAACTCCCTGGATCTTTCAATTTTGGCGGGAGCTTTCTCTGTATCCTGGCACTGCACTCCTCTGTTAGCATAACTGTCTCATGATCTCCTAGCTTCCTTTTGTTTGATAGGATGTCTTTCAGGAATTTTGCATAGCTAGGCATCTGAACCAGTGCTTCAGCAAATGGAATGTTGATATGAAGCTTCTTGAAGACCTCGAGAAACTTTTTGTATTGCTGTTCCATCTTTTGCTTCTTCAGCCTCTGTGGGAACGGTAAGGGTGGCTCATAGGGGTTCAAAGCTACAGTTTCTTTATCCCTTGAGTTTCCTTTATTTGCTCTCGGTGTTGGCTCTTCTGTCTGTTCTTCTTGCTCCAAATTCTCTTCTACTTTAGGAGACACCTCTTCTCTATTTACCACGGGATTATTCACTTGTCTCTTAGGCAATTCCACCCCACTTCTCGTTGTTATAGCCTTTGCATGCTCTTTCGGATTGACTTCTGTGTTACTTGGCAGGCTGCCTGGTGCTCTACCTGTTAATGCAACTGCCATCTGTCCCATCCGAGTTTCCAAATTTTTAATGGCTGCATTCTGGTCCTGAAGAGTGGCTTCTGTCTTCTTCATGAATTGGTTGTTCACCTCCATATATTGGTTGGTCTGTTCCATGAATTTGTCGAACATTTCTTCCAATTGAGGCTTCTTCTCTTGCTGTTGGTATTGCCCTTGTGGCCTGTTCTGATTTTGGTTGCTAAAAGAAAAGTTGGGGTGCTTTTTCCAGCTTGGGTTGAAGGTCCTTCCATACACATTATTCTGCTGGCGTTGTCTCCATTAAGCAAAATCTGCTTGCTCTTTTCCTTGTGTCAAAATTGATTATTCTGCTGTCACATGCTCAGCTCCACATTCCTCACAATTTGCCTTCTTTGTCTGCGCTGCATTAGCTGACTGGGTAATGTTTTCCACCTTGTGAAATAAGGAGTCAATCTTGGCGGATAACGCTGAATATACATCCACTTCATAAACTCCTAGTGTCTTCTTTGATACTGCTCGTTCCATGGTCCACATTGCTGAGGTTGTAGCCATTGTCTCATGTAACTTCAATGCTTCATCAATTGTTTTTGTTGACAATGACCCATTAGCTAAAGAGTCGACCATGCTCTTGAAAGCTGGAAGTAGCCCTGCATAAAAATATTGGACCTGAAGTCCCTTGCTAATCTCATGGTGCGGACACTTCCTTAGTAGATTTTTGAATCTGTTCCAAGCCTCATCAAAATTTTCAGATTCACCTTGCCTGAAGATAGATATGTCGTGCTTTAGCTTTGCAATCTTGGCTGGTGGGAAGAACTTAGTACAGAACTTTTGAGCTAGGTCATTCCAGGTAGTAATGCTGGCTATCAGCTGAGAATCAAGCCATTCAATCACGTTGTCCGGCAAAGTATGTGGAAACAGTCTTAATCTTATGGCGTCGTCAGAGATTCCTTGATATCTGAAGTGCTGGCACATCTCTAAGAAGCGTGAGACATGCGTGTGCGGGTTCTCTTCAACTCTTACATAAAACTGATATCTGTTCTGGAACAGTTGTATCACATTTGTCTTCAACTGGAAATTTAGCTGCCCGAACGGTGGATACACAATGCTGGACTGGCTTTGAATGATTTGAGGGGTCATGAACTCTCCAACGAGCATGTTTCCTTCTTCTTCCCCTCTTTCATTGGCTTGTACAACAGGATTGTGTTGTACGTTCTCCATCTGATTTCTCGCTACTCTGTTTTCTCTCTACCTTCTTCTGAATCTTCGTTCGATCTCTGGGTCGGTTGGGAGTAGATCTCCTTCAGCAGATCTTGGCATGCACTTCTGCAATAGAATTCAATTTAAGGATTTAAGTAACTAAAATATGCACTTATGTAATAAAACTAACAACAATAAAATAAAATGGACTAAAATAAATTAAAAATAAAAAGTTTGAATTAGTGCTAAATTAAATAAAATTAAATGAATACTCAATCCCCGACAACGGTGCCAAAAACTTGTTCACGAAATAATTCTTTCGATTTAAAATTTCTGCAAGTGTACTGTTCATAACAAGTAATAAAGTGGATTTTAAAAAGTCCGAATATCGTCCTTCAGAGATTGAGTAGTTCAATTCTATCTAATCTAGCCTTAACCGAATCTAATTGAGTGAAAATATGGTCTAAATGCAAAAATCCCTAATTTCAATTAAAAACCCTAATTTAAACTAAAAACCCTAATTTCAATTGAAAATCCTAATTTCTCAATTAGAAACCCTAATTTCAAAATTTCTCTAATTTAACGACTTAAACACTCAAGTAAATGAAATTAAGCAAGTTTAAAAGCTAATTTATTAAAATGAATCAAACAAAAGTCACTAGGATCACGAATCCCCAATTGAAGTTATAAAAACCCTAATTTCATAAAATTAATGATTCGATGAAAATTTGTGAATTCAATGTTCCTAATTCTATCCAATATACTCTCTCGATATATATTAGACCTATTCTTGCACACCACCAGCCTATATCTCTATGGATGATGCAAACATACAAGAATGCATGTAGTTTTGTGAACAATTTGAGAATTGCATAAAGTATAGGGGTATATCTCTATCCCCTATCGGACCCTATGTTAATTTACACCTTATCGAACCTATTCCACTTCTCTCGAATGTAAGAAATAAGTCATCAACACTCACACAATCATTGGCCACTAATTGTGGAAGAAAATTAATGCATGTAAGTCAATCAAATTATCCAAATGAGTCTTTATATTAAATTCATAAAATATAGAATTAAAATAACAAACAGCGGTTCATCGATCACCGAGGAATTGAAAACTTAGCCTAGAAGATTCACAATTATAGAAAAAAAATGAAATTAATAAATAGAAAGAATAACACCCGTATGAAAGTTCTTGAAATCTGAAATCTTGAATAAAACCTTGAAAACCCTCTTGAATCCTTGTGAAATCGGCTTCAAGTTCGTGTTCCTTGCCTCCAAAAGTTGTATTCTTCTTCTCCCTAGACGTTCTGCCCCACTTCTGATGAATTTTGGCTTTTATATCATGTCCTCACGGAGCCCCGAAAGAGTTTCAATTAAAAACGAAAGTTCAGATTTCTTTTCGAAATTAAGGCCATGCGACTGCATGGTTCAATTTTTTTTGCTCAATTAAAACACTGCTACACCATGTGCGACGGCATGGTATAGTTACATGCGGCCGCAAGGTTGTAAAGTTACAACCTTGTCATTTTGGTCCCTAAACTCCGTTTTCTCTTTTCTTGATCTCTTTTCTTTCTTTCCTTTGTTCGATTATCAAATATTGACTCCTAATTGATGTTTGGGTCAATAAATTCCTTGATCATTTGCTCGGCTCATCTTTTGATTAATTGCAATTTAGTCCTTCATCTTTCACTTTTCTTCAATTTAGTCCAATGTTACTTCTTTCTTCCTCCAATTTTCTTGTATCATCCTCAATCTCATACTTGGTATATTTTCATTCTAATTCTGCACTTTAGCTCAACTTTCCAATATTTGCACCTTTGGTCCCGAACTATCGCTTTGTTTCATTTTGGTCCTTTTTCGGCTCTTTTCTTCTGAATTCCATCTTTTCCATGGGAACACCTACATTGCAAGAATTTAATAAGATTAAGTCACAATTCATCTACTTTGTCCATGTTAAGTCATGTTTGTGAGCTAAATAAGTGTGTAAAACACACTTATCATGTACACTATGGTGTACACTTTAGTTTACACTTTGCCACGTGACATTTTCCTGCCGAACAATTTCAATGTCAAACAATTTTCCCCTCCAGTTGACACTATACAACAATGCAAGTGTCAAACAACGTGTCAAAAATTAGTGTACAAATAGCAATATTCAATCAACAAGGACCTTGCTACATTACATTATGGTGTATACTTTAGTTTACACTCTGTCACGTGACATTACCCTGTTGAACAGTTTTAATTTCAAATAGTCTTCCCATCCAATTGACACTTGACAAAAATGTAAGTGTCAAACAATGTGTCAAAAATCAATGTACAAATAGCAAAGTTCAATCGGTTAGAACCTTGCTACATGTACACTATGGTGTACACTTTAATTTACACTTTGCCACGTGACATTACCCTGTTGGACAATTTAAATTTCAAAAAGTTTTCCCATCCAATTGACACTTGAAAAAAATGTAAGTGTTAAACAATGTGTCAAAAATCAGTGTACAAATAACAATGTTCAATCGGTAAGGACCTAGCTACATGTACACTATGGTGTATACTTTAGTTTACACTTTACCACGTGACATTATCCTGTTAGACTGTATAAATTTTGAACAGTTTTCCCATCCAATTGACACTTGACAAAAATGAAAGTGTCAAACAACGTGTCAAAAATTGGTGTACAAATAGCAAAGTTCAATCGGCAAGAACCTTGCTACGTGTACACTATGGTGTACACTTTAGTTTACACTTTACCACGTGACATTTTCCTGTTGGACAATTTCAATGTCAAACAGTTTTTCCCTCGAATTGTCACTATACAACAATGCAAGTATCAAACAACATGTCAAAAATTAGTGTACAAATACCAATGTTCAATCGGCAAGGACCTTGCTACATTACATTATGGTGTACACTTTAGTTTACACTCTGCCACGTGACATTACCCTGTTGGACAGTTTAAATTTCAAATAGTTTTCCCATCCAATTGACACTTGACAACAATGCAAGTGTCAAACAACGTATCCAAAATCACTGTAAAGTTCAATCGGCATGGACCTTGCTATATTACACTGTTGTGTACTGTAGAAGCCCGAGAAATAAAATGAAATTAGGGTATTATTTTGTGATGATCTAGCACCACGAGTCTCACTCATTCAAGAAACGAGCTATGGAAGCTCAAACCTTTTAAGATTTTGAAAGCCCAAGTCGTAAATTAATTAAAAGCCCAACAATTTAAGAGATTAAGTTTAAGTAAATTTGATTAAAAAGATTTAATGAATAATTGGGTTGCTCCAATGGTCATCTACATGGTATTTAATATACGCAACCCAGGTTCGAATCACCATGTAGATGTTTTTATAAAAACTTTTTTATGAACTTTTTTAGGCTTACAAACTCCTCAAATTCTTAGTTAAAGATCCAATTTAACAAACTTTATGATAATATAACTCCTCCCATTTAGTTTTTCATTAAAAAGAAAGGTTACAAGAAGTGGAAGGTCACTTTTTCACTATATCCTTCCTTAAATCTAAATTTCATCTTATTTTCCCTCAAAAAAAAAATATTTTATGTCAATTTAAGCTAAAGGAATAAAAAGGGTGAGAAGAAGAAAGGCTTTCTACACGTTTGTTCTTTGATATCCAAGAAAATTCAAGGTAGGTAGAGGTGCAAGTGTTTATTTCGTTTCAAATTATGATTTTTCGATGAATGTTTGAATGAAATGGTACCTTCGGGTATGGTGTTTTGGCACTACAACAGTTTGAATGATCATTCTCCGGCTCTACGTGTATGATAATGCTATAGTAATTGGATTTTTCCGGAAATTCATCTACATACGACGGTATGAATCTATAGTTTGAAATTTCTAATTTGATAACGAAATGCACCGATGATATCTATTGAGTTTCAAATTCATGGGTTAATTCCCTTCCTATAGGTTGAATGGATTTTCTTGGGGCGTGGATGATGGTAGAGGATGATACAACATGCCATGGAGAAGCCGGTGATTTAATATCTTTAGTTGATTATGAAATGTTTACATCTTCTTTAAATTAGATTCCTATAGATGTCATGTGTGGATCTATTCTAAGAACATTCTTTATGAATAAATTATATTTAAATGTAGATATATGTCATAGGAACAAATTTGCAAACCACGATTTACAAGAAAAAAATGTTAGCAATTTAAAGTTTGCTATTTCTTTAAAATTCAATTTTTGCCTTGTCTTTAAAAATTCATAACTCTTTCGTCACTTGGAATTTTTATACGAGACCAATTGGATTAGATAGCCACATAAGTTAGCTACTGAATAAACTTAGAATTATGTCAATCTAATGTTAGTAGAATTTTATATATGGCATAAAGTAAACTGCACTAGGTAGTGTTGCCATTTTTCCAGATTCCGCATTGACTTCAAAAATTCATAACTCGACCGTTCTTGGAATTTATGAATGACATTACCCTATTGGACAGTTTAAATGTCAAACAGTTTTCCCATCCAATTGACACTATACAACAATGCAAGTGTCAAACAACGTGTTCAAAATCTGTGTACAAATAGTAAAGTTCAATCGGTAAGGACCTTGCTATATTACACTACGATGTACAATTTAGTTTACACTTTTCCACGTGACATTACCCTGTCGGATAATTTAAATTTCAAATAGTTTTCCCATCCTAATGACACTTGACAACAATGCAAGTGTCAAACAACGTGTCAAAATTCAATGTACAATAGCAAAGTTCAATCGGTAAGAACCTTGTTACATATACACTATGGTGTAAAATTTAGTTTACACTTTGCCACATGACATTACCCTGTCGGATAGTTTAAATTTCAAAGAGTTTTCCAATCCAATTAACACTTGACAACAATGTAAGTGTTAAACAACGTGTCAAAAATTAGAGTACAAATAGCAAAGTTCAATCAGTAAGAACCTTGCTACATGCTCACTTTGGTGTACACCTTAGATTAGACTTTACCACGTGACATTAACCTATTGGACAATTTATATTTCAAACAGTTTTTCCATCCAATTGACACTTGACAATAATGCAAGTGTCGAACAACGTGTCAAAAATCATTGTACAAATGGAAAAGTTCACTCTGTATGAACCATGCTACATGTACACCATGGTGTATACTTTAGTATACACTTTGCCACATGACATTACCCTGTTGGACAATTTAAATTTCAAACAGTTTTCCCATCCAATTGACACTTGACAACAATGCAAGTGTCAAACAACGTGTTAAAAGTCAGTGTACAAATAGTAAAGCTCAATCGGTAAGAACAATGCCACATGTACATTATGGTGTACACTTCAGTTTACACTTTGCCACCTAACCTTACCCTGTCTGACAGTATAAATTTCGAATAGTTTTCTCATCCAATTGACAATTGACAACAATGAAAGTATCAAGCAATGTGTCAAAAACCGGTGTACAAATAGCAAAGTTCAATCGGTAAGAACCTTGCTACATGTACACTACGGTGTACACTTTAGTTTACACTTTGCCACGTGACATTACCCTGTTGGACAGTTTAAATGTCAAATAGTTTTCCCATCCAATTGATACTAGACAACAATGCAAGTGTCAAACACCGTGTCCAAAATCTGTGTACAAATATTAAAGTTCAATCAGCAAGGACCTTGCAACATTACACTATGGTGTACACTTTAGTTTCCACTTTGTCACGTGACGTTACACTTTTGGAAAGTTTAAATTTCAAACAATTTTTCCATCCAATTGACACTTGACACCAATGTAAGTGTCAAACAACGTGTCAAAAATCCGTGCTCAAATGGAAAAGTTAACTCTCTATGAACCATGCTACATGTACACTATGGTGTATACTTTAGTTTACTCTTTGCCACGTGACATTACCCTATTAGACAATTTAAGTTTCAAATAGTTCTTCCATCCAATTGACACTTGACAACAATGCAAGTGTCAAACAATGTGTCAAAAATCTGTGTACAAATAGTAATGTTCAATCGGAAAGGACCTAGCTACATGTACGCTATGGTGTACACTATAGTTTACACTTTACCACGTGACATTATCCTTTTAGACAGTATAAATTTTGAACAGTTTTCCAATCCAATTGACACTTCACAATAATGCATGCATCAAACAATGTGTAAAAAATCGGTGTACAAATAGCAAAGTTCAATCGGTAAAAACCTTGCTACATATTGACTACGGTGTACACTTTAGTTTACACTTTACCACGTGACATTTGGACAGCTTAAATTTCAAATAGTTTTTCCATCCAATTGACACTAGACAACAATGCAAGTGTCAAACAATGTGTCCAAAATCTCTGTACAAATAGGAAAGTTTAATCTGCATGGACCTCGTTACATTACACTACTGTGTAAACTTTAGTTTACACTTTGCCATATGACATTACCCTGTTGGACAGTTTAAATTTCAAATAGTTTTCTCATCCAATTGACACTTGACAACAACGCAAGTGTCAAACAACGTGTCAAAAATCAGTGTACAAATTGCAATGTTCAATCGGAAAGGACCTAGCTACATGTACACTATGGTGTACACTTTAGTTTACACTTTGCCATGTGACATTACCCTGTTAGACAGTATAAATTTCGAACAGCTTTCCAATCCAATTGACACTTGACAACAATGCATGCGTCAAACAACGTGTCAAAAATCGGTGTACAAATAGCAAAATTCAATCGGCAAGAACCTTGCTACATGTACACTATGGTCTACACTTTAGTTTACACTTTGCCACGTGACATTACCCTGCTGGACAATTTAAATTTCAAAGATTTTTTCCATCCAATTAACACTTGACAACAATGCAAGTGTCAAACAACATGTCAAAAATCAGAGTACAAATAGCAAAGTTCAATCGGTAAGAACCTTGCTACATGTACACTATGGTGTACACTTTAGATTATACTTTGCCAAGTGACATTAACCTGTTGGACAATTTAAATTTCAAACCATTTTCCCATCCAATTGATACTTTACAACAATGTAAGTGTCGAACAATGTGTCAAAAATCAGTGTACAAATAGCAATGTTCAATCGGTAAGGACCTAGCTACATGTACACTATGGTGTACACTTTACTTTACACTTTACCATGTGACATTCCTAGTTAGACATTATAAATTTCGAACAGTTTTCCCATCTAATTGACATGTGAGAACAATGCAAGTGTCAAACAACGTGTCAACTTCGGTGTACAAATAGCAAAGTTCAATCGGTAAGAACCTTGCTACATGAACACTATGGTCTGAACTTTAGTTTACACTTTGCCACCTGACATTACCTTGTTGGACAGTTTAAATTTCAAACAGTTTTCCCATCCAATTGACATTTGACAACAATGAAAGTGTCAAACAACATGTCTAAAATCTGTGTACAAATAGCAATGTTCAATCGGTAAGGAACTAGCTACTTGTAAACTATAGTATACACTTTAGTTTACACTTTGCCACGTGATATTATCCTGTTGGATAGTATAAATTTCGAACAATTTTCTCATGCAGTTGACACTTGACAATAATGAACGTGTCAAAAATCGGCGTATAAATAGCAAACTTCAATCGGTAAGAACCTTGCTACAAGTACACTATGGTGTACACTTTAGTTTACACTTTGCGACGTGACATTATCCTATTGGACAGTTTAATTGTCAAATAGTTTTCCAATCCAATTGACACTATACAACAATATAAGTGTCAAACAACGTGTCCAAAATCTATGTACAAATAGCAAAGTTCAATCGACAAGGACCTTGCTACATTACACTATGATGTACACTTTAGATTACACTTTTCCACGTGACATTACCCTGTTGGAAAATTTATATTTCAAACAATTTTCCCATCCAATTGACACTTGACAACAATGCAAGCGTCAAAGCACGTGTCAAAAGTCAGTGTACAAATAGGGAAGTTCAATTGGTAAGAACCTTACTACATGTACACTATGGTGTATATGGTACAATTTGCCACGTGACATTACCCTGTTGGATAGTTTAAATTTCAAAGAGTTTTCCTATCCAATTAACACTTGACAACAATGCTAGTGTCAAACAATGTGTCAAAAATCAGAGTACAAATAGCAAAGTTCAATCGGTAAGAACCTTGTTGCATGTACACTATGGTGTACACTTAGATAACACTTTGCCACGTGACATTAACCTGTTGGACAATTTAAATTTCAAACAGTTTTCCCATACCATTGACACTTGACAACAATGCAAGTGCCGAACAACGCGTCAAAAATCAGTGTACAAATAGCAATGTTTAATCGGTAAGGACCTAGCTACATGTACACTATAGTGTACACTTTAGTTTACACTTTGCCACGTGACATTACCCATTTAGGCACTATAAATTTCGAATAGTTTTTCCATCCAATTGACATGTGACAACAATACAAGTGTCAAACAATATGTCAACGTCGGTGTACAAAGAGCAAAGTTCAATCGGTAAGAACCTTGCTATATGTACAATATGGTCTACACTTTAGTTTACACTTTGCCACCTGACATTACCCTGTTGGACAATTTAAATTTCAAATAGTTTTCCCATCCAATTGACACTTGACAACAATGAAAGTGTCAAACAACATGTCTAAAATTTGTGTACAAATAGCAATGTTCAATCGATAAGGAACTAGCTACTTCTACACTGTGGTATACACTTTAGTTTACACTTTGCTACGTGACATTATCCTGTTGGTTAATATAAATTTCGAACATTTTTCTCATCCAATTGACACTTGACAATAATGAACGTGTCAAAAATCGGTGTATAAATAGCAAAGTTCAATCGGTAAGAACCTTGCCACATGTACACTATGGTGTACACTTTAGTTTACACTTTGCGATGTGATATTATCCTATTGGACAGTTTAAATGTCAAATAGTTTTCCAATCCAATTGACACTATACAACAACATAAATGTCAAACAACGTGTCCAAAATCTGTGTACAAATAGCAAAGTTCAATCGGCAAGGACCTTGCTACATTACATTATGATGTACACTTTAGATTACACTTTTCCATGTGACATTACCTTGTTGGAAAATTTAAATTTCAAACAATTTTCTCATCCAATTGACACTTGACAACAATGCAAGCGTCAAAGCACGTGTCAAAAGTCAGTGTACAAATAGGAAAGTTCAATCGGTAAGAACATTGCTACATGTACACTATGGTGTATAGTTCACAATTTGCCACTTGACATTACCCTGTTGGACAGTTTAGATTTCAAAGAGTTTTCCTATCCAATTAACACTTGACAACAATGCAAGTGTCAACCAACGTGTCAAAAATCAGAGTACAAATAGCAATGTTCAATCGGTAAGAACCTTGCTGCATGTACACTATGGTGTACACTTAGATGACACTTTGCCATGTGACATTAACCTGTTGGACAATTTAAATTTCAAATAGTTTTCCCATACCATTGACACTTGACAACAATGCAAGTGTCGAACAACGCATCAAAAATCAGTGTACAAATAGCAATGTTTAATCGATAAGGACCTAGCTACACGTACACTATGGTATACGCTTTAGTTTACACTTTGCCATGTGACATTACCCAGTTAGACATTATAAATTTCGAATAGTTTTCCCATCCAATTGACACGTGACAACAATGCTAGTGTCAAACAACGTATCAACATCGGTGTACAAATAGCAAAGTTTAATCAGTAAGAACCTTGCTACATGTACACTATGGTGTACACTTTAGTTTACACTTTTCCACGTGACATTACCCTGTTGGACAGTTTAAATTTCAAATAGTTTTCCCTCGGTAAGGAACTAGCTACTTCTACACTATGCTGTACACTTTAGTTTACACATTGCCACTTGACATTACCATGTTAGATAGTATAAATTTCAAATAGTTTTCCTATCCAATTGATACTTGATAGTAATGAATATGTTAAACAACGTGTTAATAATCGACGTACAAGTAGCAAAGTTCAATCGGTAATAACTATGCTACACGTACACTATGGTGTACAATTTAGTTTACACTTTGTCACATGACATTACCCTATTGGACAGTTTAAATGTTAAACAGTTTTCCCATCCAATTGACACTATACAATAATGCAAGTGTCAAACAACGTGTCCCAAATTTGTGTACACATAGCAAAGTTCAATCGGCAAGGACCTTGTTACATTACACTATGATGTACACTTTAGTTTACACTTTGCCACGTGACATTACCCTATTGGATAATTTAAATTTCAAATAGTTTTCCCATCCAATTGACACTTGAGAATATTGCAAGTGTCAAACAACGTGTCAATCGGTAAGAACCTTGCTACAAGTGTACTAGGGTTTACACTTTAGTTTATACTTTGCCACGTGACATTGCCCTGCTGGACAATTTAAATTTCAAACAGTTTTCCCACCTAATTGATACTTGACCACAATGCAAGTATCAAACGATGGGTCAAAAGTCAGTGTACAAATAGCAAAGTTCAATCGATTGAAACCTAGCTACATGTACACTTTGGTGTACACTTTTGTTTACACTTTGTCACATGACATTACCATGTTAGACAGTATAAATTTGAAATAATTTTCCCATCCAATTGACACTTGACGACAGTGCAAGTGTCAAACAACATGTCAAAAATCGGTGTACAAATAGCAAAGTTCAATCAGTAAGAACCTTGCTATATGTACACTATGGTGTACACTTTAGTTTACAATTTGCCATGTTACATTGCCCTATTGGAAAGTTTAAATTTCAAATAGTTTTCCCATCCAATTGACACTAGACAACAATACAAGTGTCAAACAACGTGACAAAAGTTAGTCTACAAATAGCAAAGTTCAATCAGTATGAACCTTGCTACACGTACCCTTTGGTGTACACTTTAGTTTACACTTTACCACGTGACATTACCCTGTCAGATAGTTTAAATTTCAAACAGTTTTCCTATCCAATTGACATTTGACAATAATGCAAATGTCAAACAATGTGTCAAAAATCGGTGTACAAATAGCATTGTTCAATCGGTAAAGACCGAGCTACAAGTACACTATGGTGTACACTTTAGTTTAAACTTTACCACTTGTCGTTACCCTATTAGACAGTATAAATTTCATATGGTTTTCCCATCCAATTGGCACTTGACAGCAATGCAAGTGTCAAACAACATGTCAAAAATCGGTGTACGAATAACAAAGTTCAATCAGTAAGAACCTTGCTACAGGCACACTTTGGTGTACACTTTAGTTTACCCTTTGCCACGTGACATTACTCTGTTGGACAGTTTAAATTTCAGATAGGTTTTCCATCCAATTGACACTAGACAACAATGCAAGTGTCAAACAACATGCCCTAAATCTGTATACAAATAGCAAAGTTCAATCGGCAAGGACCTTACTGCATTTCACTATGGTGCACACTTTAGTTTACACTTCGCCACGTGACATTACCCTATAGGATAGTTTAAATTTCAAACAGTTTTCCCATGCAATTGACAGTTAACAACAATGCAAGTGTCAAACCACGAGCCAAAAATTAATGTACAAATAGCAATGTTCAATCGGTAAGGACCTAGCTACATGTACACAATGGTGTACACTTCAGTTTACACATTGCCACGTAACATCACCCTATTAAAAAGTATAAATTTCGAACGGTTTTCCATCAAATTGACACTTGACAAGAATGCAAGTGTCAAACAATGTCTCAAAAATTAGTGTATAAATACCAAAGTTCAATCGGTAAAAACCTTGCTACATGTAGACTATAGTGTACACTTTAGTTTACACTTTGCCACGTGATATTACCCTGTTGGACAGTTTAATTTTCAAAGAGTTTTCCCATCCAACTGACACTTGACAACAATGCAAGTGTCAAGCAACATGTCAAAAATCAGTGTACAAATAGCTAAGTTCACTCTGTATGAACCATGCTACGTGTGCACTGTGGTATATACTTTAGTTTACACTTCGCCACGTGACATTACTCGGTTGGACAGTTTAAATTTCAAATAGTTTTCCCATCCAATTGACACTTGACAACAATGTAAGTGTCAAACAACGTGTCAAAAATTAGTGTACAAATAGCAAAGTTCAATCAGTTAGAACCATGCTACATATACGCTATGGTGTACACTTTAGTTTACACTTTGCCACGTGATATTACCCTGTTGGACAGTTTAAATTTCAAATAGTTTTCCCATCCAATTGACACTTGACAACAATGTAAGTGTCAAACAACGTGTCAAAAATTAGTGTACAAACAGTAAAGTTCAATCAGTTAGAACCATGCTACATATACACTATGGTGTACACTTTAGTTTACACTTTGCCATGTGACATTACCTTGTTGGACATTTTAAATTTCAATCAATCTTCCCATCCAATTGACACTTGACAATAATGCAAGTGTCAAACAACGTGTCAAAAATTGGTATACAAATAGCAAAGTTCAATCGACAAGGACCTTGCTACATGTACACTTTAGTTTGCACTTTGCCACTTGACAACAATGCAAGTGTCAAACAACTTGTCAAAAATCTTTGTACGAATAGTAAAGTTTAATCAGTAAGAACCTTGCTACAAATACGCTACGGTGCACACTTTTGTTTACCCTTTGCCACGTGACATTACCCTAGTGGACAGTTTAAATTTAAAACATTTTCCCATCCAACTGACACTTGACAACAATGCAAGTGTCAGACCACATGTTAAAAATCAATGTACAAATAGTAATGTTTAATCGGTAAGGACCTAGCTACATGTACACTATGGTGTACACTTTTGTTTATACTTTCCCACGTGACATTACCCTGATGGATAGTTTTATTTTGAAATAGGTTTCCCAACCAATTGGCACTAGACAATAATGCAAACGTCAAACAACGTGTCAAAAATTGGTGTACAAATAGCAAAGTTCAATCGTTGCGAACCTTGCTACATGTACACTATGGAGTATACTTTAGTTTATACTTTACCACGTGACATTACCCTGTTGGATAGTTTAAATTTGAAATAGGTTTCCCATCCAATTGACACTAGACAATAATGCAAGTGTCAAACAACGTGTCCAAAATCTATGTACAAATAGCAAAGTTCAATCGACAAGGACCTTGCTACATTACACTATGGTGTACACTTTAGTTTACACTTTACCACGTGACATTACCCTATTGGACTATTTTAATTTTAAACAGTTTTCAATCCAATTGACACTTGACAACAATGAAAGTGTCAAACAACGTATCAAAAACCAATCGGAAAGAACATTGCTACATGTACCCTATGATGTACACTTTAGTTTACGCTTTGACACGCGACATTACCTTGTTGGACAATTTTCCCATCCAATTAACACTTGACAACAATGTAAGTGTTGAATAACATGTCAAAAATCAGAGTACAAATTGCAAAGTTCAATCGGTAAGGAACTTGCTACATATACATTATGGTTTACACGTTAGTTTGCACTTTGCCACGTGATATTACCTCGTGAGACGGTATAAATTTAAAATGGTTTCCCATCCAATTGATACTTGACAACAATGTAAGTGTCAAACAACGTGTCAAAAATCAGTGTACGATTAGCAACGTTCAATCAGTAAAAACCTTGCTACATGTACACTATGTTGTACACTTTAGCTTATCTTTTGACACGTGACATTGCCCTGTTGGACAATTTGAATTTCAAACAGGTTTTGCCATCTAATTGACACTAGACAACAATGTAAGTGTCAAACAACTTTTCTAAAATCTATGCACAAATAGCGAAGTTCAATCCGCAAGGACCTTGCTACATGTACACCATGGTGTACACTTTTGTTCGCACTTTTTCATGTGACATTACCCCGTTAGACAATATAAATATCAAACAATTTTCCCATCCAATTGACACTTGACAAAAATACAAGTGTCAAACAATGTGTCAAATATAAGTGTACGAATAGCAAAGTTCAATCAGTAAGAACCTTGCTACATGTACGCAATGGTGTACACTTTTGTTTACCCTTTGCCACGTGACATTACCCTATTGGACAGTTTAAATTTAAAACATTTTCCCATCCAACTGACACTTGACAACAATGCAAGTGTTGGACCACGTGTCAAAAATTAATGTACAACAACAATGTTCAATCGGTAAGGACCTAGCTACATGTACTCTATGGTGTACACTTTTGTTAACACTTTGCCCCGTGACATTACCCTGTTGGAATGTTTAAATTTCAAATAGTTTTCCCATCCTATTGAAACTTAACAACAATGCAAGTATCAAACAACATGTCAAAAATAAGTGTACAAGTAACAAAGTTCACTCTGTATGAACCACGCTACATGTACACTATGGTGTACACTTTAGTTTACACTTTGCCACGTGACACTACCCTGGTGGCAGTTTAAATTTCTAATAGTTTTCACATCCAATAGACACTAGACAACAATGCAAGTGTCAAACAACGTGTCAAAAATCGGTGTACAAATAGCAAAGTTCAATCGGTAAGAGCCTTACTACATGTATACTATGGTGAACATTTTAGTTTACACTTAACCACGTGACGTTACCCTGTTGGACAGTTTAAATTTCAAACAAGTTTCCCATCCATTAGACACTAGACAACAATACAAGTGTCATACAACGTGTCGAAAATCTGTGTACAAATGGCAAAGTTCAATCGGCCAGAACCTTGCTACATGTATACTATGTTGTACACTTTAGTTTACCCTTTGCCACGTTACATTACCCTGTTGGACAGTTTGAATTTCAATGAGTTTTTCCATCTAATTGACACTTGACAACAATGCAAGTGTCAAACAACGTGTCAAAAATCAGTGTACAAATAGCGAAGTTCAATCGGTAAGAACCTTGCTACAGGTACCCTATGGTGTACGCTATAGTTTACATTTTATCACATGACATTACCCTGTTGGATAGTTTAAATTTCAAATAGATTTCCCATCCAATTGACACTTGACAACAATGCAAGTGTCAAACGACATGTCAAAACTCAGTGTACAAATAGCAAAATTCAATCGGTATAAACCTTGCTACATGTACACTATAGTGTACAATTTAGTTTACCCTTAGCCATGTGACATTGCCCTGTTGGACAGTTTAAATTTCAAACAATTTTCCCATCCAATTGACACTTGACAACAATGCAAGTGTCAAACAATTTATCAAAAATCAGTGTACAAATAGTAATGTTCAATCGGAAAGTACCAAGCTACATGTATAATATGGTTTACACTTTAGTTTACACTTTGCCACGTGACATTACCCAGTTAGAAAGTGTAAATTTCAAACAGTTTTCTCATCCAATTGACACTTGACAACAATCCAAGCGTCAAACAACGTGCCAAAAATCAGAATACAAATAGCAAAGTTCAATGGGTAAGAACCTTGCTACATGTACACTATGGTGTACACTTTAGTTTACACTTTATCACGTGACATTACCTTGTTAGACAGTATAAATTTCAACAAGTTTTCCCATCCAATTGACACTTGACAACAATGCAAGTGTCAAATAGCATGTCCCCACGGACCATGCTACATTACGCTATGGTGTACACTTTTGTTTACACTTTGCCACGTAACATTACCCTATTAGACAGTATAAATTTCAAACAGTTTTCCCATCCAATTGACACTTGAGAACATTGCAAGTGTGAAACAACGTGTCCAAAATCTCTGTACAAATAGAAAAGTTCAATTGGCATGGACCGTCCTGCATAACACTATTGTGTACACTTTAGTTTACCCTTTGCCATGTGACATTACCCTATGGACAGTTTAAATTTCAAATAGTTTTCCCATCCAATTTAACTTGACAACAATGCGAGTGTCAAACAACATGTCAAAAATCAGTGTTCAAATAACAAAGTTCACTCTGTATGAACCATGCTACATGTACACTATGGTGTATACTTTAGTTTACACTTTACCACCTGACATTACTCTACTGGACAGTTTAAATATCAAACAGTTTTCCCATCCAATTGACACTTGACAACAATGCAAGTGTCAAACAACGTGTTAAAAGTCAGTGTACAAATAGCAACGTTCAATCTGTAAGAACCCAACTACATGTAATCTATGGTGTATACTTTAATTTACACTTTACCACGTGACATCACCCTGTTAGACAGTATAAATTTCGAACAGTTTTTCCATCCAATTGACACTTGACAACAATGAATGTGTCGAACAACGTGTCAAAAATCAGTGTACAAATAGCAAAGTTCAATCGGTAAGAACCTTGCTACATATACACTATGGTGTACACTTTACTTTACACTTTACCACGTGACATTATCCTGTTGGACAGTCTAAATGTTAAATAGTTTTCTTGTCCAATTGACACTAGACAACAATGTAAGTGTCAAATAACGTGTCCTAAATCTGTGTACAAATAGCAAAGTTCAATCGGCAGGGACTTTGCTACATTACAAAGTGGTGTACACTTTAGTTAACACTTTGCCACGTGACATTACCCTGTTAGACAGTATAAATTTCAAACAGTTTCCCCATCCAATTGACACTTGACAACAATGCAAGTGTCAAACAACGTGTCCAAAATCTCTGTACAAATAGCAAGGTTCAATCGGCATGGACCGTGCTACGTAACACTACCGTGTACATTTTAGTTTACGCTTTGCCACGTGACATTAGCCTATGGATAGTTTAAATTTCAAATAGTTTTCCCATCCAATTAATGCTTGACAACAATGCAAGTGTCAAACAATGTGTCAAAAATCAGCGTACAATTAGATAAGTTCACTCTGTATGAACCATGCTACATGAACACTGTGGTGTACACTTTAGTTTACACTACGCCACGTCACATTATCCTACTGGACAGTTTAAATTTCAAAAAGTTTTCCCATCCATTTGACAATTGACAACAATTCAAGTGTCAAACTATGTGTCGAACATTAGTGTACAAATAGCAATGTTCAATCGGTAAGGACCAAGCTACATGTACACTATGGTATACACTTTAGTTTACACTTTGCCAAGCGACATTACCTCGTTAGACAGTATAAATTTCAAACAATTTTTCCATCCAATTGACACTTGACAACAATGCAAGGGTCAAACAACGTGTCCAAAATCTCTGTACAAATAGCAACGTTCAATCGGCATGGACCTTGCTACATTACACTCTTGTGTACACTTTAATTTACATTTTGCCACATGATATTATCATGTTGGACAGTTTAAATGTCAAACAATTTTCCTCTCCAATTGACACTAGACAACAACGCAAGTGTCAGACAACGTGTCCTAAATCTGTGTACAAATAGCAAAGTTCGATCGGCAAGGACCTTGCTACATTACACTATGGTGTACACTTTAGCTTACACTTAGCCAAGTGACATTACCCTATTGGACAGTTTAGATTTCAAATAGTTTTTCCATCCAATTGACACTCTGTAAAAATGCAAGTGCGAAATAAGACGTCAAAAATCAGTGTACAAATAGCATAGTTCACTCTGTATGAACCATGCTACATGAACACTATGGTATATACTTTAGTTTACACTTTGCTACGAGACATTACCCTACTGGACAATTTAAATTTGAAACAGTTTTTCCATCCAATTGACATGTGACAACAATGCAAGTGTCAAACAATTTGTCAAAAATCAGTGGACAAATAGCAATGTTCGATCGGAAAGTACCAAGCTACATGTGGTGTACGCTTTAGTTTACACTTTGCCACGTGACATTGCCCTGTTAGAAAGTATAAATTTCGAACAGTTTTCTCATCCAATTGTCACTTGACAACAATGCAAGCATCAAACAACGTGCCAAAAATCGGAATACAAATAGCAAAGTTCAATGGGTAAGAACCTTGCTACATGTACACTATGGTGTACACTTTAATTTCCCCTTTATCACGTGACATTACCTTGTTCGACAGTATAAATTTCAACAAGTTTTCCCATCCAATTGGCACTTGACAACAATGCAAGTGTCAAACAGCATGTCCCCACGGACCATGCTACATTACGCTATGGTGTACACTTTTGTTTACACTTTGCCACGTAACATTACCCTATTAGACAGTATAAATTTCAAACAGTTTTCCCATCCAATTGACACTTGAGAACATTGCAAGTGTGAAACAACGTGTCCAAAATCTCTGTACAAATAGAAAAGTTCAATTGGCATGGACCGTCCTGCAAACACTATTGTGTACACTTTAGTTTACCCTTTGCCACGTGACATTACCCTATGGACAGTTTAAATTTCAAATAGTTTTCCCATCCAATTTAACTTGACAACAATGCGAGTGTCAAACAACATGTCAAAAATCAGTGTTCAAATAACAAAGTTCACTCTGTATGAACCATGCTACATGTACACTATGGTGTATACTTTAGTTTACACTTTACCACCTGACATTACTCTACTGGACAGTTTAAATATCAAACAGTTTTCCCATCCAATTGACACTTGACAACAATGCAAGTGTCAAACAACGTGTTAAAAGTCAGTGTACAAATATGAAAGTTCAATCGGTAAGAACCTTGCTACATATAATCTATGGTGTACACTTTACTTTACACTCTGCCACGTGACATTATCCTGTTGGACAGTTTAAATGTCAAACAGTTTTCTTGTCCAATTGACACTAGACAATAATGCAAGTGTCAAATAACGTGTCCTAAATCTGTGTACAAATAGCAAAGTACAATCGGCAAGGACTTTGCTACATTACAAAGTGGTGTACACTTTAGTTTACACTTTGCCACTTGACATTACCCCATTAGACAGTATAAATTTTAAACAGTTTTCCCATCCAATTGACACTTGACAACAATGCAAGTGTCAAACAACGTGTCCAAAATCTCTGTACAAATAGCAACATTCAGTCGGCATGGATCGTGCTACATAACACTACCGTGTACATTTTAGTTTACGCTTTGCCACGTGATATTAGCCTATGGATAGTTTAAATTTCAAATAGTTTTTCCATCCAATTAATGCTTGACAACAATGCAAGTGTCAAACAATGTGTCAAAAACTAGCGTACAAATAGCAAAGTTCACTCTGTATGAACCATGCTACATGAACAATGTGGTGTACACTTTAGTTTACACTACGCCACGTCACATTACCCTACTGGACAGTTTAAATTTCAAAAAGTTTTCCCATCCGTTTGACAATTGACAACAATTCAAGTGTCAAACTACGTGTCGAACATTATTGTACAAATTGCAATATTCAATCGGTAAGAACCAATCTACATGTACACTATGCTGTGTACTTTAGTTTACACTTTGCCACGTGACATTACCTTGTTAGACAGTATAAATTTCGAACAGTTTTTCGATCCAATTGACACTTGACAACAATGAAAGTGTCAAACAATGTGTCATAAATCGGTGTACAAAGAGTAAAGTTCAATCGGTAAGAACCATGCTACATGTACACTATGGTGTACACTTTAGTTTACACTTTGCCACGAGACATTACCCTGTTGGACAGTTTAAGGTGTCAAAAATCGGTGTACAAAGAGTAAAGTTCAATCGGTAAGAACCATGCTACATGTACACTATGGTGTACACTTTAGTTTACACTTTGCCACGAGACATTACCCTGTTGGACAGTTTAAATGTCAAACAGTTTTTTTATCCAATTGACACTAGACAACAATGCAATTGTCAATCAACGTGACCAAAATCTGTGTACGAACAGCAAAGTTCAATCGACAAAGACCTTGCTACATTACACTATGGTGTACACTTTAGTTTACACTTTCCCACGTGACATTACCTTGTCGGACAGTTTAAATTTCAAACAGTATTCTCATCCAATTGACACTAGATACAATGCAAGTGTCAACAAACGTCTCCAAAATCTCTGTACAAATTGCAAGGTTCACTCCGTATGAACCATGCTACATGTACACTATGGTGTATACTTTAGTTTACACTTTACCACGTGACATTACCCTATTGGACAGTTTAAATTTCCAATAGTTTCCTATCTAATAGACACTTGACAACAATGCAAGTATTGAACAACGTGTCAAAAATCGGCGTACAAATAGCAAAGTTCAATCGATAAGGACCTTACTTCTTATACACTATGGTGTACACTTTTGTTTGCATTTTGCCACATGACATTACCTCAGTCGACAGTATAATTCTCAAACAGTTTTCCCATTCAATTGACAATTGACAACAATGCAAATGTCAAACAACGTGTCAAAAATCAGCGTACAAATAGCAAAGTTCAATTTGTAAGAACCTTGCTCCATGTACACTATAGTATACACTTTAGTTTACACTTTGCCACGTGACATTACCCTGCTCGAAAGTTTAGATTTCAAATAGTTTTCTAATCCAATTGACACTTGACAACAATGCAAGTGTCAAACAACGTATCAAAAATCAGTGTACAAATTGTAAAATTCAATCAGAAAGGACATAGCAACATGTACAATATTGTGTACACTTTAGTTTACACTTTGCCAAGTGACATTACCCTATTAGACAGTATAAATTTCGAATAGTTTTTCAATCCAATTGACACTTGACAATAATGCATGCGTCAAACAACGTGTCAAAAATTGGTGTGCAAGTAGCAAAGTTCAATCGGTAAGAACCTTGCTACATGTACACTATGGTATACACTATAGTTTACACTTTGCCACGTGACATTACCCTGTTGGACAGTTTAAATTTCAAGGAGTTTTTCCATCCAATTAACACTTGACAACAATGCAAGTGTCAAACAACGTGTCAAAAATCTGAGTACAAATAGCAAAGTTCAATCGCTAAGAACCTTGCTATATGTACACTATGGTGTACACTTTAGATTACACTTTACCATTTGACATTAACTTGTAGGATAATTTAAATTTCAAACAGTTTTCCCATCCAATCGATACTTGACAACAATGTAAGTGTCGAACAAAGTGTCAAAAATCGGTGTACAAATAGCAATGTTCAATCGGTAAGGACCTAGCTACATGTACACTATGGCGTACACTTTAGTTTCCACTTTGCCACGTGACATTGCCCAGTTAGACATTATAAATTTCGAACAATTTTCCGATCCAATTGACATGTGACAACAATGCAAGTGTCAAACAACGTGTCAACATCGGTGTACAAACGACAAAGTTCAATCGGTTAGAACCTTGCTACACGTGCACTATGGTGTACACTTTAGTTTACACTTTACCACGTGACATTACCCTATTGGACAGTTTAAATTTCAAATAGTTTCTCCTTCCAATTGACACTTGACAACAATGAAAATGTCAAACAACATGTCTAAAATCAGTGTAAATATAGCAAAGTTCAATCGATAAGGACCTTGCAACTTATACACTTTGGTGTACACTTTAGTTTGCACTTTGCCATGTGACTTTACCTCGGTTGACGGTATAAATTTAAAACAGTTTTTCCATCCAATTGACACTTGACCACAATGCAAGTGTCAAATAACGTGTCAAAAATCAGTGTACAAATGAAAAAGTTAACTCTCTAAGAACCATGTTACATGTACACTATGGTCTATACTTTAGTTTACCCTTTGCCACGTGACATTTCCCTGTTGGACAGTTTAAGTTTCAAATTGTTCTCTCGTCCAATTGACACTTGACAATAATGCAAGTGTCAAACAACGTGTCAAAAATTAGTGTACAAATAGCAGCGTTCAATTGGAAAGGACCTAGCTACATGTACACTACGGTGTACGCTTTAGTTTACACTTTGCCACGTGACAGTACCCTGTTAGACAGGATAAATTTTGAACAATTTTCCAATTCGATTGACACTTGACAACAATGCATACGTCAAACAACATGTCTAAAATCGGTGAACAAGTGTCAAAGTTCATTCGGTAAGAACTTTGCTACATCTACACTATGGTGTACGCTTTTGTTTACACTTTGCCACATGACATGACCCTGCTAGACAGTATAAATTTTGAACATTTTTCCAATCCAATTGAGACTAGACAACAATGTAAGTGTCAAACAACGTGTCCAAAATCTCTGTACAAATAGCAAAGTTCAATCGGCATGGAATTTGCTACGTTACACTATTGTGTACACTTTAGTTTACACTTTGCCACGTGACATTACCCTGTTGGACAGTTTAAATTTCAAATAGTTTTCCCATCTAATTGACACTTGACAACAATGCAAGTGTGAAACAACATGTTCAAAATCAATGTAAAAATGGCAAAGTTCACTCTGTATGAACGATGCGACATGTACACTAAGGTGTACACTTTAGTTTATGCTTTTCCACGTCACATTAGCCCGTTAGACAGTTTAAATTTTAAACAGTTTTCCCATCCAATTGACACTTGACAACAATGCAAGTGTAAAACAACAAGTGCAAATTGCAAAGTTCACTCCGTATGAACCATGCTACATGTACACTATGGTGTATACTTTAGTTTACACTTTACCACATGACATTACCCAATTGGACAGTTTAAATTTCCAACAGTTTCCTATCTAATAGACACTTAACAACAATGCAAGTATCGAACAACGTGTCAAAAAATTGGTGTACAAATAGCAAAGTTCAACTGATAAGGACCTTACTTCTTATACACTATGGTGTACACTTTTGTTTGCATTTTGCCACATGACATTACCTCAGTTAACAGTATAATTTTCAAATAGTTTTCCCATTCAATTGAAAATTGACAACAATGCAAATGTCAAACAACGGGTCAAAAATTAGCGTACAAATAGCAAAGTTCAATCGGTAAGAACCTTGCTCCATGTACATTATAGTGTACACTTTAGTTTAACCTTTGCCACGTGACATTACCCTGCTCGAAAGTTTAGATTACAAATAGTTTTCTCATCCAATTGACACTTGACAACAATGCAAGTGCCAAACAACGTATCAAAAATCAGTGTACAAATTGCAATGTTCAATTGGAAAGGACATAGCAACATGTACACTATTGTGTACACTTTAGTTTACACTTTGTCACGTGACATTTCCCTGTTAGACAGTATAAATTTCGAATAGTTTTCCAATCCAATTGACACTTGACAATAATGCATGCGTCAAACAACGTGCCAAAAATTGGTGTGCAAATAGCAAAGTTCAATCGGTAAGAACCTTGCTAGATGTACACTATAGTATACACTATAGTTTACACTTTACCACGTGACATTACCCTGTTGGACAGTTTAAATTTCAAAGAGGTTTCCCATCCAATTAACACTTGACAACAATGCAAGTGTCAAACAACGTGTCAAAAATTTGAGTACAAATAGCAAAGTTCAATCGGTAAGAACCTTACTACATGTACACTATGGTGTACACTTTAGATTACACTTTACCATTTGACATTAACCTGTAGGACAATTTAAATTTCAAACAGTTTTCCCATCCAATCGATACTTGACAACAATGTAAGTGTCGAACAAAGTGTCAAAAATCCGTGTACAAATAGCAATGTTCAATCGGTAAGGACCTAGCTACATGTATACTATGGTGTACACTTTAGTTTCCACTTTGCCACGTGGCATTGCCTAGTTAGACATTATAAATTTCGAACAGTTTTCCGATCCAATTGACACGTGACAACAATGCAAGTGTCAAACAACGTGTCAACATCGGTGTACAAATAGCAAAGTTCAATCGGTAAGAACCTTGCTACACGTGCACTATGGTGTACACTTTAGTTTACACTTTGCCACGTGACATTACCCTATTGGACAGTTTAAATTTCAAATAGTTTTTCCTTCCAATTGACACTTGACAACAATGTAAATGTCAAACAACATGCCTAAAATCAGTGTACAAATAGCAAAGTTCAATTGATAAGGACCTTGCAACTTATACACTTTGGTGTACACTTTAGTTTGCACTTTGCCATGTGACTTTACCTAGGTTGACAGCATAAATTTAAAACAGTTTTTCCATCCAATTGACACTTGACCATAATGCAAGTGTCAAACAACGTTTCAAAAATCAGTGTACAATGGAAAAGTTAACTCTCTATGAACCATGTTACATGTACACTATAGTGTATACTTTAGTTTACCCTTTGCCACGTGACATTACCCTGTTGGACAGTTTAAGTTTCAAATAGTTCTCCCATCCAATTGACACTTGTCAACAATGCAAGTGTCAAACAAGTCAAAAATCAGTGTACAAATAGCAATGTTCAATCGGAAAAGAACTAGCTACAAGTACACTATGGTGTATGCTTTAGTTTACACTTTGCCACGTAACATTACCCTGTTAGACAGTATAAATTTTGAACAGTTTTCCAATCCGATTGACACTTGACAACAATGCATGCATCAAACAACGTGTCAAAAATCGGTGAACAAATAGCAAAGTTCAATCGGTAAGAACCTTGCTACATGTACACTATGGTGTACGCTTTTGTTTACACTTTGCCACGTGACATTGCCCTGCTGGATAGTATAAATTTTGAACATTTTTTTATCCAATTGACACTAGACAACAATGTAAGTGTCAAACAACGTGTCCAAAATCTCTGTACAAATAGCAAAGTTCAATCGGCCTGGACTTTGCTACGTTACACTATTGTGTACACTTACTTTGCCACGTGACATTACCCTATTGGACAGTTTAAATTTCAAATAGTTTTCCCATCTAGTTGACACTTAACAACAATGCAAGTGTGAAACAACATGTTAAAAATCAATGTACAAATGGCAAAGTTCACTCTGTATGAACAATGCGACATGTACACTAAGGTGTAGACTTTAGTTTATGGTTTTCCACGTCACATTACCCCGTTAGATAGTTTAAATTTCAAACAATTTTTCCATCCAATTGACACTTGACAACAATGCAAGTGTCAAACAGTGTGCCAAAAATCAATGTACAAATAGCAAAGTTCAATCGATAGGAACCTTGCTACATATACACTATGATGTACACTTTAGTTTACACTTTGCCATGTGACATTACCCTGTTAGATAGTTTAAATTTTAAAGAGTTTTCCCATCCAATTGACACTTGACAACAATGCAAGTATCAAACAACGTGTCAAAAATTGGTGTACAAATAGCAAAGTTCAATCGATAAGAACCTTGCTACATGTATACTATGGTGTATAATTTAGTTTGCACTTTGCTACGTGACATTACTCTATTGAACATTTTAAGTTTCAAACAATTTTCCCATCCAATTGACATTTGACAACAATGCAAGTGTCAAACAATTTTTCAAAAATCTGTGAACAAATAGCAAAGTTCAATCGGTAAGAACCTTGCTACATGTGTACTACGGTGTACACTTTAGTTTACACTTTGCCACATGACATTGCCTTGTTGGACAATTTAAATTTCAAATAGTTTTCCCACCTAATTGACACTTGACAACAATGCAAGTATCAAATAATGGGTCAAAATTCAGTTTACATATAACAAAGTTCAATCGGCAAAAACCTATCTACATGTACACTATGGTGTACACTTTTGTTTACACTTTGCCACGTGACATTACCATGTTAGATAGTACAAATTTCAAACAGTTTTCCCATCCAATTGACACTTGGCAACAACGTAAGTGTCAAACGACGTGTTAAAAATCAGTTTACAAATAATAAAGTTCAATCGGTAAGAATCTTGCTACATGTACACGATGGTGTACACTTTATTTTTCACTTTACCACGTGACATTACCCTGTTGGACAGTTTAAATTTAAAACATTTTTCCCATCCAATTAACACTTGAAAATGATGCAAGTGTCGAACAACGCGTCAAAAATCAGTGTACAAATATCAATGTTCAATCGGTATGGACCTTGTTACATGAACACTATGGTCTACACTTTAGTTTACACTTTCCCAAGTGATATTGCCCTGTTAGACAGTATAAATTTGAAATAGTTTTCCCATCCAATTGACACTTGATGACAATGCAAGTGTCAAACAACATGTCAAAAATTGGTGTACAAATAGCAAAGTTCAATCGGTAAGAACCTCCCTACATGTACACTATGTTGTACACTTTAGTTTATAGTTTACCACATTACATTGCCCTGTCGAAAAGTTTAAATTTCAAACAGTTTTCCATCCAATTGACATTATACAACAATGCAAGTGTCAAACAATATGTCAAAAGTCAGTGTACAAATAGCAAAGTTCAATCAGTAAGAACCTTGCTACACGTATCCTATGGTGTACAATTTAGTTTACACGTTGCCACATGACATTAGCCTGTTGGACAGTTTAATTTTTTAAATAGTTTTCCTATCCAATTGACACTTGACAACAATGCCGTACCCGAGGGCACCATTTGGTATACAAACATTTCTTCAACGTCGAGGGGTATGCTGTACCGGAGTACATTAGACATACAACCATTAACATAGAGGGATATGCCGTACCGGAGTACCATTTGACATACAAACATTAACATGAATCGAAACTTATAACTTAACACGATTAAACACATTGCACCTCTACCTACCTTGATTGATGCTTTTGAAACTTTGAAAACTTCGATGAAACTTGGACGTTGAAAAAATTCACTCCTTGGATGTTTGAAAACCGTTGAAAATTGATACTTGAAAACACTTCTTAAACTTCTAGGAAAAATAGTTTTCCTCCCTCTCTTTTTCTCTCTTGGAAACTCTTTCTATAGTATGTAAAAGCTCTTGCTTTTGGTGTGAGAAAAAATAAGTGAAATGAGGTCTCTATTTATAGGTAAATATCCCATAACTTAAAGCAAATGAAGGGTCAAATTTCATTTAAAACAGAAAACATGGGTGCCATTTACGTTTGAGGTTAAATGCTTCAATTTAGTGGGGTTTTTATTGCCAAAAAAAGTGGGTGGCCCTTTGAGAAAATAATTGATGAAAATAAATATTTAAATTCTAGAGAAAAAGGAGAATTTTCATTTAAGACAGTTTCAGTCGACCGGTTGTAGTCCGGTTGACACTGCATAGCTTTCAATATTTCTATCATAACTTCTTCTCCCGATATCCGATTGAGGTAATTCAAAGTGCATTGGAAAGCTAACTCAAGGAACTACAATGTTTATTTAGATATCATTTTCGAAGTCGAATGTTTTCTATGTCGTAAATGGGCTCAAATGAGACTAAAAATCTAAAGTATACTTTAGCCATCCAATATTCATGTCTTAGTGCCACTAAGATGTTTAAAATTATTTGGGGTTCTACATCCCCCACACCTTAATTAAAATTTCATCCTTGAGATTTATCTTCTGATTGGGGAAATAGTGTTGGATACTTGTTTTTGGCTTCTTCTTCTTTTTTCCAAGTGGCTTCTTTTATGCCGTGATGATTCCATTGTACCTTAACCAGGTGAATCTCTTTATTCCTTAGTTTATGCACTTTTCGATCCAATATCTTGATCAGTAGTTCCTCATACGACAAATCTTTCTGTACCTCCAAGGTTTGATAACTCACTACATGATTAGGATCATATACATACTTCTTTATCCTCGATATATGGAACACATTGTGCACTGTCGATAATTCAGGTGGCAAAGCTAGTCGGTAAGCCACATTTTCGACTCTATCAAGTATCTCGAAAGGTCCAATATATCGGGGTCGTAGCTTGCCTTTCTTTCCAAATCTAAGTACACCTTTCATCGGTGCTACTTTCAGAAACACTTTATCCCCAACTTGGAATTCTAAATCCTTCCTCCTTGTATCTGCATAGCTCTTTTGTCGATCCTGTGCTGCCTTTATTATTGTATGGATCTTATCGATTACCTTGACCATCCTTTCAACTATTTGTGGTCCTAAAACTCTCCACTTCGACTTCATCCCAATGAATGAGGGATCTACATCTTCTACCATAGAGAGTTTAGTATGGTGCCATTCCAATAGTTGCTTGGAAACTGTTATTATAAGCAAACTCTAGTAGAGGTAAGTATGACTCCCAATTACCACCTAGATCCAAAACACATGTTCTCAGCATGTCTTCCAAAGTTTGGATGGTCCTTTTAGACTGACCATTGGACTGAGGGTGTTATGCTGTAATAAAGTTCAGCTTCGTTCCCATAGCTCCTTGTAGACTTTTCCAAAATTTGGACGTGAACTTTGGGTCTCTGTCAAACACAATGGATACAGGTACACGATGTAATCTCACAACCTTTTTAATGTACAACTGTGCCAATTGGTCTAAACTGAATGTCATTTTCACTGGAAGAAAATGAGCTAACTTCGTTAGTCGATCCACTACTACCCATATAGCATTATTTCCTCTTGCTGACTTCGGGAATCCAACCACAAAGTCCATCATGATATTTTCCCATTTCCATTCAGGTATATCTACTGGATTTAACAATCCAGCTGGTTTTTGGTGTTCTGCCTTAACCTGTTGACATACCATGCACTTCTGCACGTACAGCCCTATACTTATTTTCATATTTCTCCACCAAAATGTATCTCGAAGATCTCGATACATTTTCGTACCACCGGGATGTGCGGTGTACGGGGTGGAATGAGCTTCTTGTAATATCTCGTTTCTCAAGGCTTCATCCTTAGGCACGCAAATTTTTCCTCTAAATATCAGTGCCTGATCCTCAGTTATTCCAAAGTCCTTTTTCTTATCGGTACCAACTTCATTCTTAATCTTCTGTAAAAACGAGTCTTTATTTTGTGCTTCTATAATTCGATCTCTAAGAGTAGGTCAAATTATTAAAGCTGCTAGATGAGCAGTGACTTGTCCTGGTGTGGTAACCACTTCAATCTGCAACTTTTCCAAGTCCTTGACTAACTCCACTTGAAAGGTGGGGAGTGAGGTCAATTTTCCCATTGATTTTCTACTTAGAGCGTCGGCCACAACATTAGCCTTACCCGGATGGTAGTGAATAGTGCAGTCATAATCGTTCACCAATTCCAACCATCGTCTTTGTCGCATATTCAATTCCTTCTGTGTGAAGAAATACTTGAGACTTTTCTGATCTGTGTAGATATCACACTTCCGTCCATACAAGTAGTGTCGCCATATCCTCGAAGTGTGTACTACCGCTGCAAGTTCTAAATCATACATCGGGTAGTTCTACTCATGTTTCTTCAATTGTCTTGAAGCATAGGCTGTCACTTTTCCATTCTACATTAGTACACATCCCAATCCTCGCTTGGATGCATCACTGTATATAACAAACCCTTCAGTACCTTCAGGTATCGTTAATACAGGTGCTGATATCAACTTCTGCTTAAGTTCTTGGAAACTTTGTTCACATTTTTCCGTCCATTGGAATTTTACTCCCTTCCTTGTAAGCTACGTTATTGGTCCAGCTATTTTGGAGAATCCTTCTATGAATCTCCTATAATATCCAGCCAATCCTAGAAAACTCTGTACTTCGCCAGCAATTTGTTGGTGTTTTCCAGTTGGTTACTCCTTCTACTTTTGCTGGATCTACTTCAATCCCTTGGGCAGTGACTACATGTCCAAGAAATCCAACTCGTTCAAGCCAAAACTTGCACTTCTTGAATTTGGTGTACAGCTTCTCCTTGCGTAATACCTCTAAGGCTATTCTCAAGTGCTCTTCATGTTGCTCCTTACTCTTGGAATATATTGGAATATCATCGATGAAGGCTATGACAAACTTATCCAAGTATTGATGAAACACTCGATTCATCAGGTCCATGAACACTGCAGGTGCATTGGTTAGCCCAAACGGTATCATCGTAAACTCGTAGTGTCCATATCGAGTTCTAAAAGCTATCTTAGGTATATCCTTTGTCTCTACTTTCAGTTGATGGTATCCCGATCATAAGTCGATCTTGGAAAATATCTTAGCTCCTTTCAGTTGATCTAACAGATCCTCGATCCTCGGGAGTGGGTACTTATTCTTGATGGTTAATCGATTTATCTCCCTATAATCGATGCACATCCTCATGTTTCCATCTTTCTTCTTTACAAACAACACCGGCGCACCCTATGGAGATACGCTTGGTCGTATGAAGCCCATATCTAGGAGTTCTTGCAACTGCTTCTTTAATTCTTGTAGTTCCTTTGGGGCCATTTGGTATGGGGCCTTAGATACTGGTGCCGCCTTGGGAATTAGGTCCATGGAGAATTCCACTTGTCTATCGAGTGGAATACCAGATAGATCTTCTGGAAACACATCTACGAATTCCCATAATACTGGTACATCTTCAACCCTTATCGTCTCTTGTTTAACTCCTGAGATACTTACTAGATATCCTTGACACGTTTCTTTTCTCCACATCTTCTCAGCTTGTAAAGCCAATACTAGTCGAATAAGGGGTTTCGTCTTCATTCCAAGGAACGAAAATGGTTCATCTCCTGGTTTCTGAAATGATACTTCCATTTCTTTACATCAGATGGTGGCGTAATTACAACCTAACCAATCCATGCCTAGTATTACATCAAAATCCTTCATTTCTATCATGTATAGGTTCGCTTCCATTGGTTTTTCCTCAACTTAGATACTTACTAACTTGGCTATTCTATCAGTATTCAAAGGGTTGCCCGAAGGAATACTAACTTCCAATGTACCTTCCGACTTATCACAGGTAATACTAGATTTAGCCAAAAAAGTTGTTGAAGCAAAGGAGTGTGTAGCTCCTGAGTCAAACAATACATAAGCAGGTATATTGGCTATCAGTAGAGTACCTACTATGACATTAGAGTTTTCCTCTGCATCCTGTTGAGTCAACACAAAAAACGTGCTTTCCCTTTCTGGTTCTGGTCGCTGTTATCATCCTTCTTTTGGGTATGTGTGGGACAATCCCTAATGATATGTCTTGGCTTGCCACATCAAAAACAGACATTTTCCCTTGTTAGCACTTACCACAATGTGTCCTTCCACACTTAGAACAGGGCGCAATCACCGGCATAATGCTTTTGCTGGCATTGGCTCCGCCATTAGCTTTCTTATTTTGCCACTTGCCTTTTCCCTTGTCCTGGCCATTCCATTTCCTCTTTCCCATGTTACCATTGTCCGGTTGATTGAACAGTTGACCATGTTGTTCGGTGCTAGTCTTCTGGTACCAAATAGCATGAGCTCTTTCCAGCATTTCACGATATGTGGTAAAGCGATGGGACATAAGTATCATGCTTATATCCGAGTTCAGTCCTTGTTCAAACCTTCGTAACTTCTTATCCTCCGTATCTACCAGATGTGGAGCATACCTTGAAAGTTGATCAAACTTCCTCTCATACTTAGTCAGGGACATAGTCTTTTGCTTGAGTTGGAGGATTCACTTTCTTTGTGATCCCTCTAGGACTGGGAAAAGTACTTGTCCATTACTTGCCCTTTGAATTGCTCCCAAGTCAATTCTGCTTGTTCTAAGGGGTCCTTGTCCTTGACATTGAGTCCCACCAATGACTTGCATCACTGGAGAACATGAACTCAGTACACTGGACTTTTTGAGCGTCCGTGCACCCTATCAATCAGAATAAACGCTCCAACTTGCGAAGCCATTCCTCGGATGCAAGTGGATCAGCTGCTCCATTGAAGGTAGGGGGCTTGTGCCATCGAAATTTCTCGACCACTGAAGCATGGTTTGGAACATTAGGAGCTAGTGGTAGGGGTTGAGCTTGGTTCGGGTTTTGCCTGCCCAGGTCTTGAACCGCTCGGAGGAGGTCTCTTATCAAGTTTTAGTTTGCACGGGCCATTTCCTTTAGACAAAACATATGGTTCTTATTAGTTTCATTCTTCGAATACTAAACCAAAGAAGATAGTATTTTATTTCTTGACATAAGGGAAGCTATTACAAGGATTTAAATCCAATCCCTATAAGTTCTACAGAACTTCTTTGGTGGAGCTTCATCTTCAGAGGAGTCTTCCGCCTTAAGTCTGGACTCTATGTCCATCTCAAATTGTGGCTTAGGTTCAGGCTTAGGATCATTCTCTAAATCATCCTCGAGTTCTTCTTCGGGGTCTTCTTCCTCAACCAAAGGTTCCTCCTCGGGCTCCTAATGGATTACATCATCCCATAAATCAATCAGGGCATGGCAATACCTCTCAAACTCGAACAGGTTTGGGTTGCCTTCTAACATTTCATCCCTAACCGTGACTCATATATCTCCCCATCGAGGTGGGAGGGAGTGTGTGAGGTTATTTATGGTATCGATATGCGTGATCTCCATTCCAGCATTAACCGTCGTCATGCATCTCTCATAGATGTCATACACATGTTCGCTAAGCTGTCGGGTCGGATCAGTTACATAGTTTTCATAGGAATGAATAGCGATTCTACGGTTCAATGCTTCTCTATATGTCCTAACCATTCTACGAGCCATATCTATTACATTTTCACATACATCATACTTTTTCTTTGCTTAAAGAAAACATGCAAATATTTAAACTTTCAAATCATGCAATTCCCTTTAAGCCCTTAGCTTTTGCCCAAGTCCATTACATATCTTTAAATAACACATCTCTAAATCATATCAAAGCATCATAACATAAACATAATCATTAACTTTAAACATGAACATACCTGGGCCATAGGATGAGATTGATGGATGGGCGCACGATGCCATGGAATACCTTAAACTTTTCATTTTCCTTTTGTTTAAAAAAAAACATACTTGGTCTTGCTCTGATACCACGCTGTAAGGCCCCGACCCCTAGTAACAAGTGTATACGTTTTAGCTGAAGCTTACATCTTCAAATAATAATTTAAATAACAATACTTCAAATACTTTAAAAAAGAACACTGAATCATTTTCAAAACAACAAAATTTAATTTATTTGAAGAAAATATAACTTGTTCTCGCATTCTGCGTTATTCAAAACTTTAAAGAAATAACATTGGAAAACATTTCATAAAAATAAATCCAAATCACTCATTCACCGAATTTCCATGCACTCGTTGCATCACTCTCCATCTTCTCCTCCATCCATGCCCGAGGTAGAATTCCTTCAATCTATAGAGATGGGATTAAACCCATGAGTTGAAAAACTCAATAGGTGTCATAAGTGCATTCGTGATCAAGCTATACATTTCAAAACATTAACTTTATAACTTTTCATACATGCTGTACCCGGAGGTACCATTTGACATGAAGGGGTATGCCGTACCCAAGGGCACCATTTGACATACGAACATTTCTTCAACATAGAGGGGTATGCCGTACCAGAGTACCATTTAACATACAACCATTAACATAGAGGGATATGCAGTACCGGAGTACCATATGACATACAAACATTAACATGAATCGAAACTTATAACTTAACACGATTAAACACATTGCACCTCTACCTACCTTGATTGATGCCTTTGAAACTTTGAAAACTTCGATTGAAAACTTCGATGAAACTTGGACATTGAAAGAAATGCACTCCTTGGATGTTTGAAAACCATTGAAAATTGATGCTTGAAAACACTTCTTAAACTTCTAGGAAAAATAGTTTTCCTCCCTCTCTTTTTCTCTCCTGGAAACTCTTTCTTTAGTATGTAAAAGCTCTTGCTTTTGGTGTGAGAAAAAAAGAGTGAAATGAGGTCTCTATTTATAGGTAAATATCCCATAACTTAAAGTAAATGAAGGGTCAAATTTCATTTAAGAGAGAAAACATGGGTGCCATTTAAGTTTGAGGTTAAATGCTTCAATTTAGTGGGATTTTTATTGCCAAAAACGTGGGTGGCCCTTTGAAAAAATAATTGATGAAAATAAATATTTAAATTCTAGAGAAAAACGAGAATTTTCATTTCAAGTAGCATCGGTCGACCGGTTGCAGTCCGGTTAACACTGCATAGTCTTCAGTGTTTCTATTATAACTTCTTCTCCTGATATCCGATTGAGGTAATTCAAAGTGCGTTGGAAAACTAACTCAAAGAGCTACAACTTTTCTTTAGATATCATTTTCCAAATTGAATGTTTTCTATGTCGTAAATGGGTCTCAAATGAGACTAAAATCTGAAGTATACTTTAGCCATCCAATATTCATGTCTTAGTACCACTAAGATGTTTAAAATTATTTGGAATTCTACAAAAGTTCAATCGGTAAGAATCTTGCTACATGTACATTATGGTATGCACTTTAGTTGACACTTTGCCACGTGACATTATCTTGTTGGACAGTTCAAATTATAAACAGTTTTCCCATCCAATTGACACTTGATAACAATGTGAGTGTTAAACAACGTCTCAAAAATACATGTACAAATAGCAATGTTCAATCGGTAAGGACCTTCTACATGTACACCATGGTATACACTTTAGTTTATAGTTTGCCACATGAAATTACCCTGTTAGATAGTATAAATTTCTAACAGTTTTCCCATCCAATTGACACTTGACAACAATGCAAATGTCAAACAACGTGTCAAAAATCAGTGTACAAATAGCAAAGTTCAATCCGTAAGAACCTTACTACATGTACACTATGGTATACACTTTAGTTTACACTATGCCACGTGACATTATCCTGTTGGACATTTTAAATTGCAAATAGTTTTCCCATCCAATTGACACTTGACAACAATGCAAGTGACAAACAACATGTCAAAAATCAGTGTACAAATAGTAGTTTTCCTATCCAATTGACACTTGACAACAATGCAAGCGTCAAACAACGAGTCAAAAATTAGCGTACAAATAGCAAAGTTCAATTGGTAAGAACCTTGCTACATGTACACTATGGTGTACACTTTAGTTTACACTTTGCCACGTGACATTACGCTGTTGGACAGTATAAATTTGAAATAGTTTTCCCATCCAATTGTCACTAGACAACAATGCAAGTGTCAAACAACGTGTCAAAAATCAGTGTACAAATAGAAAAGTTTAATCGGAAGGAACCTTGCGACATGTACACTATGGATTACACTTTACTTTACACTTCGTCACGTGACACTACCCTGCTGGACTGTTTAAATTTCAAACAGTTTTCCCATCCAATTGACACTTGATAACAATGCAAGTGTTGAACAACGTGTAAAAAATCATTGTACAAATAGCAACGTTCAATCGGTAAGAACCTTGCTACATGTACACTATGGGATACACTTTAGTTTACACTTTGCCACATGACATTACCATGTTACATAGTATAAATTTCTAACAGTTTTCTCATCCAATTGACACTTGACAACAATGCAAGTTCCAAACAACGTGTCAAAAATCAGTGTACAAATAGCAAAGTTCAATCGGTAAGAACCTTGCTACATGTACACTATGGTGTATACTTTAGTTTACACTTTACCACGTGACCTTTTCATGTTGGACAGTTTAAATTTCAAATAGTTTTTCCATCCAATTGACACTTAACAACAATAGAAGTGTTAAACAACGTGTCAAAAATCAGCGTACAAATAGCAAAGTTTAATCGGTTAGAACCTGCCACAAGTACACTATGGTGTACACGTTAGTTTACAATTTCTGCGTGACATTACCCTGTTGGACAGTTTAAATTTCAAACCATTTCCCATTCACTTGACACTTAACAACAATACAAATGTCAAGCAACGTATAAAAAAATCAGTGTGCAACTAGCAATGTTCAATCGGTAAGGACCTTGCTACATGTACACTATGGTGTACACTTTAGTTTACAATTTGCCACATGACATCATCCTGTTGGACATTTTAAATTTCAAATAATTATCCCATCCAATTGACACTTGACAACAATACGAATGTCAAACAACGTGTAAAAAATAAGTGTACAAATAGCAGTGTTCATTCGGTAAGAACTTTCTACATGTACACCATGGTGTACACTTTAGTTTACACTTTACCACGAGACATTACCCTGTTAGACTGTATGAATTTCAAATAGTTTTTCAATCCCATTGACACTTGACAACAATACAAGTATAAAACAACGTGTTAAAAATCAGTGTACAAATAGCAAATTTCAATCGGTAAGAAGTTTACTGCATGTACACTATGGTGTACACTTTAGTTTACACTTTGCCACGTGACATTACCTTGTTGGACAGTTTAAATTTCAAACAATTTTTCCTTCCAATTGACAATTAAAAACAATGCAAGTGCCAAACAACGTGTTAAGAATCAGTGTACAAATAGCAAAGTTCAGTCGGCATGAACAATGATACATGTACACTATGGTGTGCACTTTAATTTACACTTTGCCACATGACATTACCCTGTTGGATAGTTTATATTTCAAATAGTTTTCCCATCCAATTGACACTTGACAACAATGCAATTGTCAAAAAATGTGTCAAAAATCAATGTACAAATAGTAACGTTTAATCGGTTAGAACCTGCAACATGTACACTATGGTGTACACGTTAGTTTACACTTACCGCGTGACATTACCCTATTTGACAGTTTAAATTTCAAACCATTTCCCATCCACTTGACATTATCCTATTGGACAGTTTAAATTTCAAATAGATTTCCCATCCAATTAACACTTGACAAGAATACGAAGGTCAAACAACGTGTCAAAAATAAGTGTACAAATAGCAATGTTCATTTGGTAAGAACCTTCTACATGTACAACATGGTGTACACTTTAGTTTACACTTTACCACGAGACATTATCCTGTTAGACAGTATAAATTTCAAATAGTTTTTCAATCCCATTGACACTTGACAACAATACAAGTATGAATCAACGTGTTAAAAATCAGTGTACAAATAGCAAATTTCAATCGGTAAGAACTTTATTGCATGTACACTATGGTGTACACTTTAGTTTACACTTTGCCAAGTGACATTACCTTGTTGAACAGTTTAAATTTCAAACAATTTTTCCTTCCAATTGACAATTAAAAACAATGCAAGTGTCAAACAACGTGTTAAGAATCAGTGTACAAATAGCAAAGTTCAGTCGGCACGAACAATGATACATGTACACTATGGTGTGCACTTTAATTTACACTTTGCCACATGACATTACCCTGTTGGATAGTTTATATTTCAAATAGTTTTCCCATCCAATTGACACTCGACAACAATGTAAGTGTCAAAAAATGTGTCAAAAATCAATGTACAAATAGTAACGTTTAATCAGTTAGAACCTGCCACATGTACACTATGGTGTACACGTTAGTTTACACTTTCCGCGTGACATTACCCTATTGGACAGTTTAAATTTCAAACTATTTCCCATCCACTTGACACTTAACAACAATGCAAATGTCAAGCAACATATCAAAAATCAGTGTACAACTAACAATGTTCAATCGGTAAGGACCTTGCTACATGTACACTTTATTTTACACTTTGCCACGTGACATTATCCTGTTGGACAGTTTAAATTTCAAATAGATTTCCCATCCAACTGACACTTGACAACAATACGACGGTCAAACAACGCGTCAAAAATAAGTGTACAAATAGCAATGTTCATTCGGTTAGAACCTTCTACATGTACACCATGGTGTACACTTTAGTTTACACTTTACCACGAGACATTATCCTGTTAGACAGTATAAATTTCAAATAGTTTTTCAATCCCATTGACACTGGACAACAGTACAAGTATAAAACAACGTGTTAAAAATCAGTGTACAAATAGCAAATTTCAATCAGTTAGAACTTTAAGGCATGTACACTATGGTGTACACTTTAGTTTACACTTTGCCACGTGACATTATCTTGTTGGTCAATTTAAATTTTAGACAATTTAAATTTCCAACTGACAATTAAAAACAATGCAAGTGTCAAACAACGTGTTAAGAATCAGTGTACAAATAGTAAAGTTCAGTCGGCATGAACCATGATGCATGTACACTATGGTGTCCACTTTAATTTACACTTTGCCACATGACATTACCCTATTGGATAGTTTATATTTCAAATAGTTTTCCCATCCAATTGACATTTGACAACAATGCAAGTGTCAAACAACGTGTAAAAAATCAGTGTACAAATAGCAAAGTTTAATCAGTTAGAACCTGCCACATGTACACTATGGTGTACACGTTAGTTTACACTTCCCTCGTGACAATACCCTATTGGACAGTTTAAATTTAAAACCATTTCCCATCCGCTTCACACTTAACAACAATGCAAATGTCAAGCAACGTATCAAAAATCAGTGTACAACTACCAATGTTCAATCGGTAAGGACCTTGCCACATGTACACTATGGTGTACACTTTAGTTTACACTTTGCCACGTGACATTATCCTGTTGGACACTTTAAATTTCAAATAGATTTCCCATCCAATTGACACTTGACAACAATACGAAGGTCAAACAACGTGTCAAAAATAAGTGTACAAATAACAATGTTCATTCGATAAGAAACTTCTACATGTACACCATGGTGTACACTTTACCACGTGACATTATCCTGTTAGACAGTATAAATTTCAAATAGTTTTTCAATCCCATTGACACTTGACAACAACACAAGTATAAAACAACGTGTTAAAAAAAATCAGTGTACAAATAGCAAATTTCAATCGGTAAGAACTTTAATGTATGTACACTATGGTGTACACTTTAGTTTACACTTTGCCACGTGACATTACCTTGTTGGACAGTTTAAATTTCTAACAGTTTTTCCATCCAATTGACAATTAAAAATAATGCAAGTGTCAAACAATGTGTTAAGACTAAGTGTACAAATAGCAAATTTCAGTCGGCATGAACCATGATGCATATACACTATGGTGTCCACTTTAATTTACACTTTACCACGTGACATTACCCTGTTGGATAGTTTATATTTCAAATAGTTTTCCCAGCCAATTGACACTTGACAACAATGCAAGTGTCAAACAACGTGTCAAAATAGTGTACAAATAGCAAAGTTTAATCGGTTAGAACCTGCCATATGTACACTATGGTGTACACGTTAGTTTACACTTTCCGCATGACAATACCCTATTGGACAGTTTAAATTTCAAACCATTTCCCATCCACTTGACGCTTAACAACAATGCAAATGTCAAGAAACGTGTCAAAAATCAGTGTACAACTAGCAATGTTCAATCGGTAAGGACCTTGCTACACCTACACTATGGTGTACACTTTAGTTTACACTTTGCCACGTGAAATTATCCTATTGGACAGTTTAAATTTCAAATAGTTTTCCCATCCAATTGACACTTGACAACAATATGAATGTTAAACAACGCACCAAAAATAAGTGTACAAATAGCAATGTTCATTCGGTAAGAACTTTCTACATTTACAACATGGTGAACACTTTAGTTTACACTTTACCACGTGACATTATCCTGTTAGATAGTATAAATTTCAAATAGTTTTTCAATCCCATTGACACTTGACAACAATACAAGTATAAAACAACGTGTTAAAAATCAGTGTACAAATAGCAAATTTCAATCGGTAAGAACTTTACTGCATGTACACTATGGTGTACACTTTAGTTTACACTTTGCCACGTGCATTACCTTGTTGGACAGTTTAAATTTCAAACAGTTTTTCCATCCAATTGACAATTAAAAACAACGCAAGTGTCAAACAACGTGTTAAGAATCAGTGCACATACAGCAAAGTTCAGTCGGCATGAACCATGATACATGTACACTATGGTGTCCACTTTAATTTACACTTTACCACATGACATTATCCTGTTGGATAGTTTATATTTCAAATAGTTTTTCCATCCAATTGACACTTGACAACAATGTAAGTGTCAAACAACGTGTCAAAAATCAGTGTACAAATAGCACAGTTTAATTGGTACACATTAGTTTACACTTTCCGCGTGACATTACCCTATTGGACAGTTTAAATTTCAAACCATTTCCCATCCACTTGACAGTTGACAATAATGCAAGTGTTAAAAATCATTGTACAAACTGCAAAGTTCAATCGGTAAGAACCTTGCTACATGTACACTATGGTGTACACTTTAGTTTGCACTATGCCACGTGACATTATCCTGTTGGACAATTTAAATTGCAAACAGTTTTCCCATCCAATTGATACTTGACAACAATGCAAGTGGCAAACAACATGTCAAAAATCAGTGTACAAATAGTAGTTTTCCCATCCAATTGACACTTGACAACAATGCAAGCGTTAAACAACGAGTCAAAAATTAGTGTACAAATAGCAAAGTTCAATAGGTAAAAACCTTGCTACATGTACACTATGGTGTACACTTTAGTTTACACTTTGCCACGTGACATTACCCTGTTGGACAGTATAAATTTAAAGCAGTTTTCCCATCCAATTGTCACTAGACACCAATGCAAGTGTCAAACAACGTGTCAAAAATCAGTGTACAAATAGAAAAGTTTAATCGGAAGGAACCTTGCTACATGTACATTATGGATTACATTTTACTTTACACTTCGTCACGTGACACTACCCTGCTGGACTATTTAAATTTCAAACAATTTTCCCATCCAATTGATGCTTGATAACAATGCAAGTGTCGAACAACATGTAAAAAATCATTGTACAAATAGCAAAGTTCAATCGATAAGAACCTTGCTACATGTACACTATGGGGTACACTTTAGTTTACACTTTGCCACATGACATTACCCTGTTGCATAGTATAAATTTCTAACAGTTTTCCCATCCAATTGACACTTGACAACAATGCAAGTTCCAAACAACGTGTCAAAAATCAGTGTTCTAATAGGAAAGTTTATTCGGTAAGAACCTTCTACATGTACACCATGGTGCACACTTTAATTTACACTTTACCACGAGACATTATCCTGTTAGACAGTATAAATTTCAAATAGTTTTTCAATCCCATTGACAGTTGACCACAATACAAGTATAAAACAACGTGTTAAAAATCAGTGTACAAATAGAAAATTTCAATTGGTAAGAACTTTATGCATGTACACTATGGTGTACACTTTAGTTTACACTTTGCCACGTGACATTACCTTGTTGGAGAGTTTAAATTTCAAACAATTTTTCCATCCAATTGACAATTAAAAACAACGCAAGGTCAAACAACGTGTTAAGAATCAGTGTACAAATAGCAAATTTCAGCGGGCATGAACCATGATGCATGTACACTATGGTGTCCACTTTAATTTACACTTTGCCACGTGACATTACCTTGTTGGATAGTTTATATTTCAAATAGTTTTCCCATCCAATTGACACTTGACAACAATGCAAGTGTCAAACAACGTGTCAAAAATCATTGTACAAATAGCAAAGTTTAATTGGTTACAACCTGCCACATGTACACTATGGTGTACACATTAGTTTACACTTTCCGCGTGACAATACCCTATTGGACAGTTTAAATTTCAAACCATTTCCCATATACTTGACACTTAACAACAATGCAAATGTCAAGCAACGTATCAAAAATCAGTGTACAACTAGCAATGTTCAATCGATAAGGACCTTGCCACATGTACACTATGGTGAACACTATGGTTTACACTTTGCCACGTGACATTATCCTATTGGACAGTTTAAATTTTAAATAGTTTTCCCATCCAATTGACACTTGACAACAATACGAATGTCAAACAACGTGTCAAAAATAAGTGTACAAATAGCAATGTTCATTCGGTAAGAACCTTCTACATGTACACCATGGTGAACACTTTAGTTTACACTTTACCACGTGACATTATCCTGTTAGACAGTATAAATTTCAAATAGTTTTTCAATCCCATTGACACTTCACAACAATACAAGTATAAATCAACGTGTTAAAAATCAGTGTACAAATAGCAAATTTCAATCGGTAAGAACTTCACTGCATGTACGCTATGGTGTACACTTTAGTTTACACTTTGCCACGTGACATTATCTTGTTGGACAGTTTAAATTTCAAACAGTTTTTCCATCCAATTGACAATTAAAAACAACGCAAGTGTCAAACAACGTGTTAAGAATCAGTGCACAAATAGCAAAGTTCAGTCGGCATGAACCATGATACATGTACACTTTGTTGTCCACTTTAATTTACACTTTACCACGTGACATTATAATGTTGGATAGTTTATATTTCAAATAATTTTTCCATCCAATTGACACTTGACAACAATGTAAGTGTCAAACAACGTGCCAAAAATCAGTGTACAAATAGCAAAGTTTAATTGATTAGAACCTACCACATGTACACTATGGTGTACACATTAGTTTACACTTTCCGCGTGACATTACCCTGTTGGACAGTTTTAATTTCAAACCATTTCCCATCCACTTGACAGTTGACAATAATGCAAGTGTCAAACAATGTGTTAAAAATCAATGTACAAACTGCAAAGTTCAATCGGTAAGAACCTTGCTACATGTACACAATGGTGTACACTTTAGTTTACACTATGCCACGTGACATTATCCTGTTGGACAGTTTAAATTGCAAAGAGTTTTCCCATCCAATTGACACTTGACAACAATGCAAGTGGCAAACAACATGTCAAAAATCATTGTACAAATAGTAGTTTTCCCATCCAATTGACACTTGACAACAATGCAAGTGTCAAACAACGAGTCAAAAATTAGTGTACAAATAGTAAAGTTCAATAGGTAAGAACCTTGCTACATGTACACTATGGTGTACACTTTAGTTTACACTTTGTCACGTGACATTACCCTGTTGGACAGTATAAATTTGAAGCAGTTTTCCCATCCAATTGTCACTAGACACCAATGCAAGTGTCAAACAACGTGTCAAAAATCTGTGTACAAATAGAAAAGTTTAATCGGAAGGAACCTTGCGACATGTACACTATGGATTACACTTTACTTTACACTTCATCACGTGACACTACCCTGCTGGACTATTTAAATTTCAAACAGTTTTTCCATCCAATTGATACTTGATAACAATGCAAGTGTCGAACAACGTGTAAAAAATCATTGTACAGATAGCAAATTTCAATCGGTAAGAACCTTGCTATGTACACTATGGGGTAAATTTTAGTTTACAATTTGCCACATGACATTACCCTGTTGCATAGTATAAATTTCTAACAGTTTTCCCATCCAATTGACACTTGACAACAATGCAAGTTCCAAACAACGTGTCAAAAATCAGTGTACAAATAGCAAAGTTCATTCGGTAAGAACCTTCTACATGTACACCATGGTGTACACTTTAGTTTACACTTTACCACGAGGCATTATCCTGTTAGACAGTATAAATTTCAAATAGTTTTTCAATCCCATTGACAATTGACAACAATACAAGTATAAAACAACGTGTTAAAAATCAGTGTACAAATAGCAAATTTCAATCGATAAGAACTTTACTGCATGTACACTATGGTGTACACTTTAGTTTCCACTTTGCCACGTGACATTACCTTGTTGGAGAGTTTAAATTTCAAACAATTTTTCCATCCAATTGACAATTAAAAACAACGCAAGTGTCAAACAACGTGTTAAGAATCAGTGTACAAATAGCAAATTTCAGTCGGCATGAACCATGATGCATGTACACTATGGTGTCCACTTTAATTTACACTTTGCCACGTGACATTACCCCATTGGATAGTTTATATTTCAAATAGTCTTCCCATCCAATTGACACTTGACAACAATGCAAGTGTCAAGCAGTCAAAAATCAGTGTACAAATAGCAAAGTTTAATCGGTTAGAACGTGCCACATGTACACTATGGTGTGCACGTTAGTTTACACTTTCCGTGTTACAATACCCTATTGGACAGTTTAAATTTCAAACCATTTCCCATCCACTTGAAACTTAACAACAATGCAAATGTCAAGTAACATATCAAAAATCAGTGTACAACTACCAATGTTCAATCGGTAAGGAAATTGCTACATGTACACTATAGTGTATACTTTAGTTTACACGTTGCTACATGACATTATCCTGTTGGACAGTTTAAATTTTAAATAGTTTTCCCATCCAATTGACACTTTACAACAATACGAATGTCAAACAACGTGTCAAAAATAAGTGTACAAATAGCAATGTTCATTCGGTAAGAACCTTCTACATGTACACCATGGTGTACACTTTAGTTTACACTTTACCACGTGACATTATCCTGTTAGACAGTATAAATTTCAAATAGTTTTTCAATCCCATTGACAATTGACAACAATACAAGTATAAAACAACGTGTTAAAAATTAGTGTACAAATAGAAAATTTCAATCGGTAAGAACTTTACTGCATGTACATTATGGTGTACACTTTAGTTTACACTTTGCCACGTGACATTACCTTGTTGGACAGTTTAAATTTCAAACAGTTTTTTCATCCAGTTGACAATTAAAAACAATTCAAGTGTCAAACAACGTGTTAAGAATCAGTGTACAAATAGAAAAGTTCAGTCGGCATGAACCATTATACATGTATACTATGGTGTCCACTTTAATTTACACTTTGCCATGTGACATTACCCTGTTGGATAGTTTATTTTTCAAATAGTTTTTCCATCCAATTGACACTTGACAACAATGCAAGTGTCAAACAACGTGTCAAAAATTAGTGTACAAATCGTAATGTTTAATCGGTTAGAACCTGCCACATGTACACTATGGTGTACACGTTAGTTTACACTTTCCGCGTGACATTACACTGTTGGACAGTTTAAATTTCAAACCATTTCCCATCCACTTGACACTTAACAACAATGCAAATGACAAGCAACGTATCAAAAATCAGTGTACAACTAGCAATGTTCAATCAGTAAGGACCTTGCTACATGTACACTATGGTGTACACTTTAGTTTACACTTTACCACGTGACATTATCCTGTTGGACAGTTTAAATTTCAAATAGATTTCCCATCCAATTGACCCTTGACAACAATACGAATGTCAAACAACGTGTTAAATATAAGTGTAGAAATAGCAGTGTTCATTCGGTAAGAACCTTCTACATGAACACCATGGTGTACACTTTAGTTTACACTTTACCACGTGACATTATCCTGTTAGGCAGTATAAATTTCAAATAGTTTTTCAATCCCATTGACGCTTGACAACAATACAAGTATAAAACAACTTGTTAAAAATCAATGTACAAATAGCAAATTTCAATCGGTAAGAACTTTACTGCATGTACACTATGGTGTACACTTTAGTTTACACTTTGCCACGTGACATTACCTTGTTGGACAGTTTAAATTTCGAACAGTTTTTCCATCCAATTGACAATTAAAAAAATGCAAGTGTCAAACAACGTGTTAAGAATTAGTCTACAAATAGCAAAGTTCAGTCATCATGAACCACGCTACATGTACACTATGGTGTACACTTTAATTTACACTTTGCCACGTGACATTACCCTGTTGGATAGTTTATATTCCAAACAATTTTTCTGTCCAATTGACACAGGAAAACAATTCAAGTGTCAAACAATGTGTAAAAAATCAATGTACAAATAGCGAAGTTCAATCTATGAAAACCTTGCTACATTTACAAGATGGTGTACACTTTAGTTCACACTTTCCCACGTGACATTATCCTGTCAGACAGTCTAAATTTCACATAGTTTTCCCATCCAATTGATGCTTGACAACAATGCAAGTGTCAAACAACGTGACGAAAATCGGTGTACAAATAGCAAAGTTCAATCGGTTTGAACCATGCGACATTTACACTATGGTGTACATTTTATTTTACACTTTGCAACATGACATTACCCTATTGGACAATTTAAATTTAAAATAGTTTTCCCGTCCAATTGACACTTGACAACAATGGAAGTGTCAAACAATGTGTTAAAAATCAATTTACAAATTACAAAGTTCAATAAATTAGAACCTTGCCACATGTACACTATGGAGTACACTTTAGTTTACACTTTGCCATGTGACATTACCTTGGTGGACAGTTTAAATTTTTCAAACATTTTTCCCATCCAATTGACACCTGACAACAACGCAAGTGTTAAACAACGAGTCAAAAATCAATGTTTAAATAACAATGTTCAATCGGTAAGAACCTTGCTACATGTACACTATGGTGTACACTTTAGTTTACACTTTACCACGTGACATTATCCTATTAGATAGTATAAATTTCAAATAGTTTTTCCATCCTATTAATAATTGACAGCAATGCAAGTATCAGACAACGTGTCAAAAATTAGTGTGCAAATGGCAAATTTCAAACGGTAAGAACTTTGCTGCATGTACACTATGGTTTGCACTTTAGTTTACACTTTGCCACGTGACATTACCCTATTGGACAGTTTAAATTTCAAGCAATTTTTCCATCTAATTGACACTCGACAACAATGCAAGTGTCAAACAACGTGTCAAAAATCGGTGTACAAATAGTAAAGTTCAATCGGCAAGAACCTTGCTACATGTACATTATGTTGTACACTTTAGTTTACACTTGCCACGTGACACTACCCTGTTGGACAGTTTAAATTTCAAATAGTTTTCCGATCCATTTGACACTAGACAACAATGCAAGTGTCAACCAACGTGTTAAGAATTAGTGTACGAATAGCAAAGTTCAATCGGCATGAACCATGCTACATGTGTACTATGTTGTACACTTTAATTTACACTTTGCCACGTGACGTTATGCTGTTAGATAATTTATATTTCAAATAGTTCTCCCGTCCAATTGACACTGGACAACAATGCAAGTGTCAAGCAATGTGTCAAAAATCATTTTTTCAAACACTTGATAACAATATGGTGTAAACTATGGTGTAAACTTTTGTTCATACTTTGGCACGAGACATTATCCTATTAGACAGTTTAAATTTCAAACATTTTTTCCATCCAATTAACACTTGATAACAAAGCAAATGTCGAACAACGTGTCAAAAATCAGTGTACAAATAACAAAGTTCAATCTGTAAGAACCTTTCTACATGTACATTATCGTGTACACTTTAGTTTACACTTTACCACGTGACATTATCCTACTGGACAATTTAAATTTCAAACAATTTTTCCATCCAATTGACACTTAAAAATAATGCAAGTGTCAAATAACGTGTCAAAAATTAATGTTCAATCGGTAAGGACCTTGCTACATGAACACTATGGTGTACACTTTAGTTTACACTTTGCCGCGTGACTTTATCCTGTTAGACAGTATAAATTTCAAGCAGTTTTCGTATCCCATTAACACTTGACAACAATGAAAGTATCATGCAACATGTTAAAAATAGTGTACAAATAGCAAAATAGAATCAGTAAGAACCTTGCTACATGTACTGTATGGTGTACACTTTGGTTTATAGCTTGCCACGTGACATTAACATGTTGGACAGTTTAAATTTCAAACAGTTTTCCCATCCAATTGACAATTGACAGCAATACAAGTGTCAACCAACGTGTTAAGAATTAGTGTACGATTAGCAAAGTTCAATCGGCATGAACCATGCTACATGTGCACTATGTTGTACACTTTAATTTACACTTTGCCACGTGACGTTATACTGTTGGATAGTTTATATTTCAAATAGTTCTCCCGTCCAATTGACACTGGACAACAATGCAAGTGTCAAACAATGTGTCAAAAATCACTGTACAAATAGCAAAGTTCAATTGGTGAGAACCTTGCTGCATTTACAATATGGTGTACACTTTAGTTTACACATTGCCACGTGAAATTATCCTGTTGGATACTATAAATTTCAAATAGTTTTTCCATCTAATTGACACTTGACAACAATGTAAGTGTCAAACAATGTGACAAAAATCGGTGTACAAATAGCAAAGTTCAATCGTATGAACCATGCAACATGTACACTATGGTGTACACTTTAATTTACACTTTACAACATGACATTACCCTATTCGACAGTTTAAATTTCAAACAGTTTTTCCATCCAATTGACACTTGACAACGTTGCAAGTGTCAAACAATGTGTCGAAAATCAGTGTACAAATTACAAAATTCAATCGATAAGAACATTGCTACATGTACACTATAGTGTGCAATTTATTTAACACATTGCCACGTGACATTACCCTGTTGGACAATTTAAATTTCAAACAGTTTTTCCATCCAATTAACACTTGACAACAATGCAAGTGTCAAACAACGTGTCAAAAATATGTGTACAAATAGCAGAGTTCAATGCATAAGAACATTGCTGCATGTACACTATGTTGTACACTTTAATTTACACTTTGTCACGTGACATTACCCTATAGGATAGTTTAAATTTCAAACAGTTTTTTCTATCCAATTGACACTTGACAACAATGAAAGTGTCAAACAACGTATCAAAAATTAATGTACAAATAGCAAAGTTCAATCGGTTAGAACCTTGCCACATGTACACTATGGAGTACACATTATTTTACACTTTGCCACGTGACATTACCTTTTTGGATAGTTTAAATTTCAAACAATTTTCCCATCCAATTGACATTTGACAACAATGTAAGTGTCAAACAATTTCTCAAAAATTAGTGTACAAATAATAATGTTCGATCGGCATGAACCATGCTACATGTACACTATGGTGGACACTTTAATTTACACTTTGCCAAGTGACATTACCATGTTTAACAGTTTATATTTCAAATAGTTTTCCAATCTAATTGACACTAGATAAAATTGCAAGTGTCAAACAATGTGTCAAAAATCAGTGTACAAATAGCAAAGTTCAATCGGTGAGAACCTTGCTACATTTACAATATGGTGTACACTTTAGTTTATACTTTGCCATGTGACATTATCCTATTGGAAAGTTTAAATTTCAAATAGTTTTGCCATCCAATTGACACTTGACAACAATGCAAGTGTCAAAAAAGTGTAAAAAATCAGTGTACAAATAGCAAATTTCAATCGGTAAGGACCTTGCCACATGTACACTATGGTGTAAACTTTTGTTCATACTTTGGCACGAGACATTATCCTATTAGACAGTTTAAATTTCAAACATTTTTTCCATCCAATTAACACTTGATAACAAAGCAAATGTCGAACAACGTGTCAAAAATCAGTGTACAAATAACAAAGTTCAATCTGTAAGAACCTTTCTACATGTACATTATCGTGTACACTTTAGTTTACACTTTACCACGTGACATTATCCTACTGGACAATTTAAATTTCAAACAATTTTTCCATCCAATTGACACTTAAAAATAATGCAAGTGTCAAATAACGTGTCAAAAATTAATGTTCAATCGGTAAGGACCTTGCTACATGAACACTATGGTGTACACTTTAGTTTACACTTTGCCGCGTGACTTTATCCTGTTAGACAGTATAAATTTCAAGCAGTTTTCGTATCCCATTAACACTTGACAACAATGAAAGTATCATGCAACATGTTAAAAATAGTGTACAAATAGCAAAATAGAATCAGTAAGAACCTTGCTACATGTACTGTATGGTGTACACTTTGGTTTATAGCTTGCCACGTGACATTAACATGTTGGACAGTTTAAATTTCAAACAGTTTTCCCATCCAATTGACAATTGACAGCAATGCAAGTGTCAACCAACGTGTTAAGAATTAGTGTACGATTAGCAAAGTTCAATCGGCATGAACCATGCTACATGTGCACTATGTTGTACACTTTAATTTACACTTTGCCACGTGACATTACCCTATTGGACATTTTAAATTTCAAACAGTTTTCCCATCCAATTGATCTTGGACAACAATGCTAGCGTCAAACAACATGTCAAAAATCAGTGTACAAATAGCAAAGTTCAATTGGTGAGAACCTTGCTACATGTACACTATGGTGTACAATTTAATTTACACTTTGCCATGTGACATTACCCTATTGGGCAGTTTAAATTTCAAAAAGTTTTCCCATCCAATTGGTACTCGACAACAATGCAAGTGTCAAAATAACGTGTCAAAAATTAGTGTACAAATAGCAAAGTTCAATCAGTTAGGACGTCGCTACATGTACACTATCGAGTACACTTTTGTTCGCACTTTGCGACGTGACATTACCCTATTAGACATTATAAATTTCAAACAAATTTTCCATCCAATTGACACTTGACAACAATGCAAGTGTCAAACAACGTGTCAAAAATCAGTGTACAAATAGCAAAGTTCAATCGGTATGAACCATGCTACATGTACACTATGGTGTACACTTTAGTTTACACTTTGCCATGTGATATTACCCAGTTGGACAGTTTAAATTTCAGACAATTTTTCCATCCAATTGACACTTGATAAAAATGCTTGTGTCAAACAACGTGTTAAAAATGAGTGTACAAATAGCAAAGTTCAATGGGTAAGGACCATGCCACATGTACACTATGGTGTACACTTTTGTTCACACTTTGCCATGTGACGTTACGTTGTTAGACAGTATAAATTTCAAAAAGTTTTCCCATCTAATTGGCACTCGACAATAATGCAAGTGTCAAACAACGTGTCAAAAATTACTGTACAAATGGCAAAGTTCAATCGGTAAGGACCTCGCTATATGTACACTATTTACACTTTGCCTCATGACATTACTATGTTGGACAGTTTATATTTCAAATAGTTTTTCCATCCAATTGACCCTTGACAACAATGCAAGTGTAAAACAACGTGTTAAAAATAAGGGTACAAATAGCAAAGTTCAATCGGTATGAACCGTGCTACATGTACACTATGGAGTACACTTTAGTTTACATTTTTCCACATGACATTTCCCTGTTGAACAGTTTAAATTTCAAACAATTTTCCCATCCAATTGACACTTGACAACAATGTGCCAAAAATCAGTGTTCAAATAACAAAATTCAATCGGTAAGAACCTTGCTACATATACACTATTTACACTTTGCCACGTGACATTACCATGTTGGACAGTTTATACTTCAAATAGTTTTCCCATTCAATTGACACTTGACAACAATACAAGTGTAAAACAACGTGTTAAAAATAAGGGTACTAATAGCAAAGTTCAATCAGTATGAACAGTGCTACATGTACACTTTCGTGTACACTTTAGTTTACACTTTTCCACATGACATTACCCTGTTGAACGGTTTAAATTTCAAACAATTTTCCCATCCAATTGACACTTGACAACAATGTGTAAAAATCAGCGTACAAATTGTAAAGTTCAATCGGTAGGAATCTTGCTACATGTACACTATGGTGTATACTTTTGTTTACATTTTTTCACGTGACATTACCATGTTGCGTGGTTTAAATTTCAAACAGTTTTCCTATCCAATTGACACTTGACAACAGTGCAAGTGTCAAACAACGTGTCAAAAATTAGTATACAAATAGCAAAGTTCAATCGGTAAGGACCTTGCTACATGTACAATATGGTGTACACTTTAGTTTACACTTTTCCACGTGACATTATCCTATTGGATAGTTTAAATTTCAAATAGTTTTCCCATCCAATTGACACTTGACAACAATGCAAGTGTTAAATAACGTGTCAAAAATCTGTGTTCAAATAACAAATTTCAATTGGCAAGAACGTTAATGCATGTACACTATGGTGTACACTTTATTTTACACTTTGCCACGTGACATTACCTTGTTGGACAGTTTAAATTTAAAACAATTTTCCCATCCAATTGACACTTGACGACAATGCAAGGGTCGAACAACGTGTAAAAAATCAGTATACAAATAGCAAAGTTCAATTAGTAAGAACATTGTTGCAAGTACACAATGGTGTACACTTTAGTTTACACTTTGCCACATGACATTACCCTGTTGGACAGTTTAAATTTCGAACAGTTTTCCCATCCAATTGACACTTGAAGTTAATGCAAGTGTCATACAACGTGTCAAAAATCAGTGTGCAAATAGCAAAGTTCAATCGGTAAGGACAATGCCACATGTACACTATGGTGTATACACTTTTGTTCACACACTGCCATGTGATATTACCCTGTTAGATAGTATAAATTTCAAATAGTTTTCTCAGCGAATTAATACTTGACAACAATGCAGGTGTTAAACAACGTGTCAAAAATGTAGTAGTCGAGAAAACATAAAATGGAATTTTGCTATTATTTTGTGATGATCTAGCACCACGAGCCTAACCCATTTTAGAAACGATCTATGGAAGCTCAACCCATGTAAGATTACGAAAGCCCAAG